>NC_135714.1:114520498-114820498 GCF_964656455.1 Halichoerus grypus
GACGGAAGCCACAACAAAAAGCAGTGAAAGAGGAGAAATTTTACTAAGTAAACAGAGATGTAGAAGTGAGGAACTGAAAGCAAGTCTTGATGCTATATAAGTCCTAAAGGCCAATTGTTGCTGAAACCCAGATGAATTCCTGCCCTTTCCATAAATATGCAACCTCTTTTGGCAATTCATGGGCATTAATGTCAAGGCCCATTGGAACTGGGTTTCTATCGCTTTTAATAGGGCTCCTATAATTTCTTCCACCCATGCATTCTGCTGTCAGATTAATTTTCCTGAAATATCTCCTTCATGCTGATGACAATTTTCTAAAATTAAGCAGTGGTGATGGTTGCACAACTCTGAATATACTAAAAACCATGAACTGTCCATTTTAAAGGAGTAAATGTTTGGTATATCTTTGTTTCCATAAGGATATATATCTTTATGTACTTAATTGTACATGTGTTTTATTTATTACTTTATTACTTAAACAAGATACTTATCAGAACTTTGACTTGTTTTTCAGATAAAATTCAAATTTTTCATTCTATCATTTAATGCCCCTCTCCCCCAAATCAATACAGTACCTCTAAAGTGCATTTCTCTACTATCCAGTTTGGCTTCTTCGTTATCCTATTAGTGCCACATGCTATTTTCCACACTCTTTTTTGGCTTTCCAACCAAACTATAATATTTTTTTTCCATTTTTATTTATTAAGTGAGTCAAATAGCAATGATGTGAAACCACTCAACACTAAATGAAATTTAGTATATGTTAATTGCCACATGTTATTTTAGGCTCTGAAATTTCATTGAGACAATATTTTTTTGGTTGAATAACTTTAAAAGGCGGTCACAGTCTTTTGTCTTCATTAGTACCTTGATATTCATATGTAATTTTCTATCAGTTCATTCTATTAAGTTTAATTTACACTTATTTACAAAATATTTCTTAGTTATACTAGTCTACATTTATTTTTCTTTAATTTCATCTACAGCAGTCTATTTGTCTGTACCAATTTTTTTTATTTTTTTATTTTTTAAAATTAATTAATTTATTTATTTATTTAGAGAGAGGGGGGCAGAGGGAGAAGTGGAGCAGGGAGCCCGATGCGGGGCTTGATCCCAGGACCCTGGGATCATGACCTGAGCTGAAGGCAGATGCTTAACCAACTGAGCCACCCAGGCGCCCTGTACCAATTTCTTTTAATAAAGTATTCTTTATAATTTTTGAAAATGAGTGAAATAAATATAAGGAATTAAAAATATTTCTCTATGTTTCTTTCAAAAACTATTACTTAGATTCTTGTGCATAATGAGTCGTCTAGCCCTAGGTCAAAATCCTAGGTGTAATTTTTTCCAAGCCCCACTATAGGCAATTACAAAGGCTTTACCTGGCACGCCTCAACTGGGAAGAAAACTGTCTCTCTCACATCAGGTTTGTTGCACAGACAGTGAATTGCATTCTCATAAGGCAATTGCAGTCAAGGACTCAGGCCCTCCTGGCCCATGAGGCTCTCATGCATAGCTGTATTCCAAGCCCAGCTGCTTCCATTTGGAGGCCTCCTTCTTGGAGGTGTTTGGCCAACATCTTCCTCAGGTGCCTCTGCTGCGACCTCATTGGGGGAAACAGGGGAATCTTAAAGACATTTTTCTCTACTCTAACTCATTACTGAATAGTTTTCACGTCCTAGCCTTGTCCCTCCCTTCCTCTCCCTAAGCCCGAGTCCATAAAATGAGAGGGGACTTTCTTTCTGGGTCTCCTTCATCAGTGAGATGCTTTCCAGTTTTCCAGAGATCCTTGACCCTAACTCTGTACTGTTCCATGGAGAATATGGAAAGGTGGGGGAGGAGTTTTTCCAGTTTAGCCTCTTGGTTATAGTATTGCACTGATTAAAGGCTTAACTGTTCCTTACATTTTGTCTTGCTTTAATCACCTACACAAACCTGGCAGCTCAGCTCTCTCCAGCTCAGCTCTGCTCTTGACAGATAGTATCTTTTTGTAATAGCTAATTTTATTTTCCAGTCTAAACAGCAATAATTGTTACTTACCAGATCCAAAACAAATAATCTCTGAAAAAGTGAATGGAGAGTTATTTGCTGTTGGTAATCTTTCCCTGATTTTTATTAGCTAGGCTTGTATACATAATAATGATGAGGATAACATTAGAAATTTCTTCCTTCCCACCATAACGGGGCTGTTCTCAGTTGTGGTACTATAATTTAACTTAAGTTTAGTTTTTTCTTATGATTTTGGGTGTTGTTTTAAGGAACTTTTTATATTTGATAACCTAAATATTAAATCTTATTTTATCTACAATTTTTAAAAATCTCTCATTATTTTATACAGCTAGGATTTTCTCAAGTAACCCAAATGAAATCATATCCACTTATGCTTGATGAAGATTTTGCTAGTTTGTCTTATTTAGACAAAATGTTTTAGTGCAGTCCAATTCTTAATTCTTTCAGAAATGTGTTGAACTAAAGTGCTATGGATCTGTCCTCAAGTGTGATCTAAATATAATGGAAATAAAAAAAAGTTTATCTAAGAACAGTGGTGTTAGAGTTTTCTAAAATACTTTAGAACATCTATCAAATTCTGACTTTCATTCAGAATTGAGAGTATTTTAAAGTTAGTAGTTCCGGATGGCTTACCAAAGGAAATAAAGTCTGAAGTGTCTTTAGTTAACACTTCAAGTTGAAAACTGAATGATGCATCAATTTGTGCTATGCTTCGATTACTTGCCCAAATTCAACAAGAAACAGAATGTGAATAACCGCAAAGAAAATCAAAGACTCTTTTTAGCTATGTTTTCTTTAGCTCAACATAGCAAGTGCTAAATAAAATCTTTGTGTCAAGCAAATATATATCCTGTCATCCACTTACTCAGTAATTCTACTAAGCATGCAACATTTATCAAAAGCCCAGACATAAGTTTACACACACAGACACACACACACACACACACACACAGACACACACAGACACGATGTCAAAAAACCCACAGTACTTTACATTTGCTCTCAAACTATTTGAAGCCTTTAAACTCCACTTCTTCTAAGTGTTTAGGACCACATCCCAGTGAAGACTGCTCCTACCAGCTCTCCTGCTGACACTGCAGTGGGCACCTTATTTTGTGTTCAAGTCAGATGCCAGCATTGAGAAAGAAATCCCTGTTTTCAGGAAGTTTCTTTTTTAACATTTGCTTGGCAATAGTTATGACAAGTTATATTGCTGGAGTTTATTTGATGTGAGCATTTTTTGTATATATATATGAGGACAAATTCAAAACACTTATTAGCATTACATAATCAAATGTATCATCATTCTGTTTTCTTTTTTTTTTTTTTTAAAGATTTTATTTATTTATTTGAGAGAGAGAGAGAATGAGAGACAGAGAGCATGAGAGGGAGGAGGGTCAGAGGGAGAAGCAGACTCCCTGCCAAGCAGGGAGCCTGATACGGGACTCGATCCCGGGACTCCAGGATCATGACCTAAGCTGAAGGCAGTCGCTTAACCAACTGAGCCACCCAGGCGCCCCCTTCTGTTTTCATTATGCTTTTTCATATTATTAAAAAAAGAAATTTTATTTATTTTTATTTTTTTAAAGATTTTATTATTTATTTGTCAGAGAGAGAGAGAGCACAAGCAGGGGGAGTGGCAGGCAGAGGGAAAAACAGGCTCCCCCCTGAGCAAGGAGCCCAATGCAGGACTTGATCCCAGGACCCTGGAACCATGACCTGAGCTGAAGACAGACACTTAACAGACTGAGCCACCCAGGTGTCCCTAAAAAAAGAAATTTAAAAAAATAAATTTGCTTTCAGAGGTACAGAACAAATAATACATTATATGTTAAAAAAAAAAAAGAAGAAGATAGCAGGAAGGGAAAAATGAAGGGGGGACATCTGAGGGGGAGAAGAACCATGAGAGACTATGGACTCTGAGAAACAAACTGAGGTTTCTAGAGTGGAGGGGGTGGGGGAATGGGTTAGCCTGGTGATAGATATTAAAGAGGGCACATACTGAATGGAGCACTGGGTGTTATACGCAAACAATGAATCATGGAACACTACCTCAAAAACTAATAATGTAATGGATGGTGATTAACATAATAAAAAAAAGAAATAAAAAAATAAAAATAAAAAAAAATTTGCTTTAAATGTTTCTGATAAAGAAGGCTATGTTTTTACTACATGCAAGTCCCATTACACTGAAATACCAAAAGTCATTTGTAAAAATACAGCCACAATCTTTATAACAGGGTATTGCTCATTCAGAAGTAACCCTCATCAAGTTGACTATTTTAAGAGTGCTACAAAAGTTTTTTTTTTCTTAATGTTTCTTAGTGTTTCCCATTAAATGATAGTAAAATATGGATTTTTTAAAGTTAGACCCAAAGTTCATCCTCAGAAAACAACTGTTTTAAATTAGAAATGATATTCAATCCATACAAAACCTTGATATCAAAGTCATTGCAAACAGAACATTTGTTCAGGTTTCACATGTCAGATTGCATATCCAATTAGCTTATATTTTGAAATGTATATTTTTATATTTTATATTTTATTCAGCCAACAGCTACATACAATTTTTCTTTAAAATAGGTCAAGGACAGAAATATATTAAGGATTACGATGGTACCCACTTATACAAAGTTAAGTCAGTACACAGTATTTATTAAGTATGATGCATTGCACACAAGAAAGAATATGCATTTGGGAAAAATCTCAGTTTTTTCCCATTAGCCTTGTGCTACTTCAAGCAAGTGACTTAACATCTTCATGACTTGATTTCCTCACCTATAGCTTTTTTAAACCATTTGAAACACTGGCAAATAAGATGATCACCTCCGTTCATTTATGCAGATACAGTCTGGAAATAGCAATATAAAGTACTTAGACATAAGATTCCCTGTTTCATTGAGACGGAGCAAGATGGTGGAGGAGTCGGAGACCTGGATTTCGTCTGGTCTCAGGAATTCAGCGGAATGGGGATCAAACCATTCTGAACACCTACGCACTCAAAAGGAGATCGAAGAAAAGAACCACTATGAGGAGGGGGAGGAGCAAGATGGCAGAGGAATAGGAGACCTAAAATTTCGTCTGGTCCCAGGAATTCAGCTAGATAGGGATCAAACCATTTCGAACACCTACGAACTCAAAAGATCTAAGAAAAGAATAGCAACAACTCTCTGAACAGAAAAGCGACCACTTTCTGGAAGGTAGGACGTGTGGAGAAGTGAATCTGAGGCGATATTTGGGAGGAGAGAAGGCGGGAGAGGGGGCCTCCGACGGCCACTTCTGGCAAGTGATAGAGCTGCGGAGCACAAAATCGGAACTTTTAGAAGTCTGCTCCGCTGGGGGACGTCGCTCCAGTAGCTAAGTGGGGGGTGGAACCCTCGCAGAACAGTGTGGTCTCAGGACCCTCGGGGTCACAGAAAGACCGGGGCTGCCTGAGTGCGGCAGAGCTCCCAGGTATTGGAGCGGGGAAGCCGGCTGCAGAGACGGAGCCGAGGCGCGGGCTCTCAGCTCGGGGTTGCCATAAACCGTGATCTGCGGCACAGTCGGGCCACTGCTCCTCCAACAGGGACCCAACAAGTGGCAGATCTGGGGAGACTCATCTTCCTCCCCAGGAGGAGCAGCGCAGGAGCCCACCACAGGGATCTGCTGGGTTTGGAGACTCCACACCGAGTGGGGTGCCAGAGATAGAAACACTCGGTCACAGGCCGGGTGAGCACGGAGTGCAGCGGAGACCGGGGAGATGGGAGTGATTGACTGCTTTTCTCTGGGGACCCACTGAGGAGCGGGACCCCGAGTTCTCAGCTCCTCCGTGGCGGAGACTGGGAGGCCACCATATTCACTCCCGTCCTCCAAAGCTGTAGGGAAACCTGCAAGGAACAAAAGCTACCCAGAGCAAACTGGAGCAGATTACTTAGCCCCACTGGCAAGGGCAGGGCAATTCCGGCTTCTGCAAAGACATTTGGGAACCACGGTAACAGGCCCCTCCCCCAGAAGATCAGTGAGAACAGCCAGCCAAGACCAAGTTTACCGATCAATGAGAATGGCAGAACTCCAGGGATAGGGGAATAATGCACATAGAATCCATGGCTTTTTTACCATGATTCTTTAGTCTTCCAAAGTTAATTTTTTTTTAACTGTCTTTTTTTTTTTTTGAATTTTTCTTTTTCCCTTTTTTAACCAACATCTTATCAATCCCTTTTATAAAAAAACATTTTTATTTTTCATTTTTAGAGTCATATTCTATCCTTCATAGTAGTTACCCTTATTTTTGGCATATATATATAAGTTGTTCTCTCTTTAAAATTTTGAGATAGTTTCTTCTAACAGATCAAAATATACCCTAAATCTCTAGTGTATGGTTTTGTTCTACTCTCCTGCCTGATCACATTCTCACCTTTTCTTTTCTTTTTTTAAATCCTCTTCTTTATTTTTCAAACAACTTCTTATCAATTCCTTTTATAAAACTTTTTATAATTTTCATCTTTATAGTCATATTCCATCCCTTCATCATATCAACCCTTATTTTTGTACATATATAAGTTTTTATTTCTTTAAAATTTGGGAGGCACTTTCTTCTAACAGACCAAAATATACCCAAAATCTAGTGTGTGGCACTGAACTATGCACCAGCCTTATCATATTTGATCATATACTGTTTTTTTTTTTTTTTAAGATTTTTTATTTATTTATTTGAGAAAGAGAGAATGAGACAGAGAGCACATGAGAGGGGGGAGGGTCAGAGGGAGAAGCAGACTCCCTGCCAAGCAGGGACCCCGATGCGGGACTCGACCCAGGACTCCAGGATCATGACCTGAGCCGAAGGCAGTCGCTTAACCAACTGAGCCACCCAGGCGCCCATCATATACTGTTTTTTGTTTTGTTTTGTTTTGTTCTGTTTTTGTTTGTTTTTATCTTTATCTTTTTCTTTTTTTTTTTCTTTTACTTTTTTCTTTCTTTCCCTTTCTTTTTCCCTGGCTTCAGGATTTTCTGATTTGTTTAGAGTATATTTTCTGGGTACATTGTTACCCTGTTAACATTTTGTTCTCTCATTAATCTATTCTCCTCTGGACAAAATGACAAGATGGAAAAAATCACCTCAACAAAAAGAACAAGAGGTAGTACTGACTGCCAGGGACTTACTCAATATGGACATTAGTACGATGTCAAATCTAGAGTTCAGAATCATCAATTTAAAGATACTAGCTGGGCTTGAAAAAAACATGGAAGTTATTAGAGAAACCCTTTCTGGAGAAAGAAAAGAATGAAAATCTAACCAAGTCGAAATCAAAAAGGCTATTAATGAGGTGCAAACAAAAATGCGGGCACTAAAAAAAAAATGGGGGCGCTAACTGCTAGGATAAATGAGGCAGAAGAGAGAATCAGTGATATAGAAGACCAAATGATGGAAAATAAAGAAGCTGAGAAAAAGAGAAATAAACAACTACTGGATCACGAGGACAGAATTCGAGAGATAACTGATACCATAAGATGAAACAACATTAGAATAATTGGGATCCCGAAAGAAGAAGAAAGAGAGAGAGGGGCAGAAGGTATTTTGGAGCAAATTATAGCAGAGAACTTCCCTAATTTGGGGAAGGAAACAGGCATCAAAATCCAGGTGGCACAGAGAACTCCTCTCAAAATCAATAAAAATAAGTCAACATCCCGAAATCTAATAGTAAAACTTACGAGTCTCAGAGACAAAGAGAAAATCCTGAAAGCAGCTCGGGAGAAGAGATATGTAACCTACAATGGTAGAAATATTAGATTGGCAACAGACCTATCCACAGAGACCTGGCAGGCCAGAAAGGACTGGCATGATATATTCAGAGCACTAAACAAGAAAAATATGCAGCCAAGAATACTATATCCAGCTAGGCTGTCATTGAAAATAGAAGGAGAGATAAAAAGCTTCCAGGAGAAACAACAACTAAAGGAATTTGCAAACACGAAACCAGCCCTACAAGAAATATTGAAAGGGGTCCTCTAAGCAAAGAGAGAGCCTAAAAGCAACATAGACCAGAAAGGAACACAGACAATATACAGTAACAGTCACCTTACAGGCAATACAATGGCACTAATTTCCTATCTTTTAGTAGTTATCCTGAATGTAAATGGCCTAAATGCCCCAATCAAAAGACACAAGCTATCAGATTGGATAAAAAAACAAGACCCATCGATATGCTGTCTGCAAGAAACTCATTTTAGACACAAAGACACCCCCAGATTGAAAGTGAGGGGGTGGAAAACCATTTACCATGCTAATGGACACCAAAAGAAAGCTGGGGTGGCAATCCTTATATCAGACAAATAAGATTTTAAAACGAAGACTATAATAAGAGATGAGGAAGGACACTATATCATATTTAAAGGGTCTATCCAAAAAGAAGATCTAACAATTGTAAATATCTATGCCCCTAACAAGGGAGCAGCCAATTATATAAGGCAATTAATAACAAAAGCAAAGAAACACATTGACAACAATACAATAATAGTGGGGGACTTTAACACCCCCCACACTGAAATGGACAGATTATCTAAGCAAAAGATCAACAAGGAAAAAAAGACTTTAAATGACACACTGGAACAAATGGACTTCACAGACATATTCAGAACATTCCATTCCAAAGGAACAGAATACAGATTCTTCTCTAATGCCCATGGAACATTCTCCAGAATCGATTACATCCTAGGTCACAAATCAGGTCTCAACTGGTACCAAAAGTTTGGGATCATTCCCTGCATATTTTCAGACAATATGTTTTGAAAGTAGAACTCAATCACAAGAGGAAAGTCAGAAAGAACTCAAATACATGGAGGCTAAAGAGCATCCTACTAAAGAATGAATGGGTCAACCAGGAAATTAAAGAAGAATTAAAAAAATTCATGGAAACAAACGAAAATGAAAACACAACTGTTCAAAATCTTTGGAATGCAGCAAAGGCAGTCCTAAGAGGAAAGTATATAGCAATACAAGCCTTTCTCAAGAAACAAGAAAGGTCTCAAATACACAATCTAACCCTACACCTAAAGGAGCTAGAGAAAAAAACAGCAAATAAAGCCTAAACCCAGCAGGAGAAGAGAAATAATAAAGATCAGAGCAGAAATCAATGAAATAGAAATCAAAAGAATAGTAGAACAGATCAACGAAACTAGGAGCTGGTTCTTTGAAAGAATTAACAAGATTGATAAACCCCTGGCCAGACTTATCAAAAAGAAAAGAGAAATGACCCAAATCAACAACATCATGAATGAAAGAGGATAGATCACAACCAACACCAAAGAAATACAAACAATTATAAGAACATATTATAAGCAACTCTATGCCAGCAAATTAGATAATCTGGAAGAAATGGATGCATTCCTAGAGATGTATCAACTACCAAACCTGAACCAGGAAGAAATAGAAAACCTGAACAACCTATAACCACTAAGGAAATTGAAGCAGTTATGAAAAATCTCCCAACAAACAAAAGCCCAGGGCCAGATGGCTTCCCAGGGGAATTCTACCAAACATTTAAAGAAGAATTAATACCTATTCTTCTGAAACTGTTCCAAAAAATAGAAATGGAAGGAAAACTTCCAAACTCGTTTTATGAGGCCACCATTACCTTGATCCCCAAACCAGACAAAGACCCCATCAAAAAGGAGAATTACAGATCAATATCCTTGATGAACATGGATGAAAAAATTCTCACCGAAATACTAGCCAATAATATCCAACAGTACATTAAAAGGATTATTCACCACGACCAAGTGGGATTTATGCCTGGGCTGTAAGGCTGGTTCAATATCCGCAAATCAATCAATGTGATACAATACATTAACAAAAGAAAGAACAAGAATCATATGATCCTCTCAATAGATGCAAAAAAAGCATTTGACAAAATACAGCATCCTTTCTTGATCAAAACTCTTCAGAGTATAGGAATAGAGGGTACATACCTCAATATCATAAAAGCCATCTATGAAAAACGCACAGCGAATATCATTCTCAATGGGGAAAAACTGAGAGCTTTCCCCCTAAGGTCAGGAATGCGGCAGGGATGTCCACTATCACCACTATTATTCAATATAGTACTAGACGTCCTAGCCACAGCAATCAGACAACAAAAAGAAATAAAAGGCATCTGAATCGGCAAAGAAGTCAAACTCTCACTCTTTGCAGATGATAAGATACTTTATGTGTAAAACCCAAAAGACTCCACCCCAAAACTGTTAGAACTCATACAGGAATATAGTAAAGTCGCAGGATATAAATTCAATGCACAGAAATCAGTGGCATTCCTATACACCAACAACAAGACAGAAGAAAGAGAAATTAAGGAGTTGATCCTATTTACGATTGCACCCAAAACCATAAGATACCTGGGAATAAATCTAACCAAAGAGGCAAAGATCTGTACTCAGAAAACTATAAAATACTCATGAAAGAAATTGAGGAAGACACAAAGAAATGGAAAAACATTCCATGCTCATGGATTGGAAGAACAAATATTGTGAAGATGTCAATGTTACCTAGAGCAATCTACACATTCAATGCAATCTTTATCAAAATACCATCCAATTTTTTCAAAGAAATGGAACAAATAATCCTAAAATTTGTATGGAACCAGAAAAGACCCCAAATAGCCAGAGGAATGTTGAAAAAGAGTAGCAAAGCTGGCAGCATCACAATTCCGGACTTCCAGCTCTATTACAAAGCTGTCATCATCAAGACAGTATTGTACTGGCACAAAAACAGACACATAGATCAATGGAACAAAATAGAGAGCCCAGAAATGGACCCTCAACTCTATGGTCAACTAATCTTTGACAAAGCAGGAAAGAATGTCCAATGGAAAAAAGACAGTCTCTTCAACAAAGGGTGTTGGGAAAATTGGACAGTCACATGCAGAAGAATGAAACTGGACCATTTCCTTACATCACACACAAAAATAGACTCAAAATGGTTGAAAGACCTAAATGTGAGACAGGAGTCCATCAAAATCCTAAAGGAGAACACAGGCAGCAACCTCTTCGACCTCAGCCGCATCAACTTCTTCCTAGACACATCGCCAAAGGCAAGGGAAGCAAGGGCTAAAATGAACTATTGGGACTTCATCAAGATAAAAAGCTTCTGCACAGCAAAAGAAACAGTCAACAAAACCAAAAGACAACCGAGAGAATGGGAGAAGATATTTGCAAATGACATATCAGATAAAGGGCTAGTATCCAAAATCTATAAAGAACTTATTAAACTCAACATCCAAAGAACAAAGAATCCAATCAAGAAATGGGCAGAAGACATGAACAGACATTTTTCCAAAGAAGACATCCACATGGCCAACAGACACATGAAAAAGTGCTCAACATTGCTTGGCATCAGGGAAATCCAAATCAAAACTTCAATGAGATACCACCTCACACCAGTCAGAATGGCTAAAATTAACAAGTCAGGAAAGGACAGATGTTGGCAGGGATGTGGAGAATGGGGAACCCTCCTACACTGTTGGTGGGAATGCAAGCTGGTGCAACCACTCTGGAAAACAGTATGGAGGTTCCTCAAAAAGTTGAAAATAGAGCTACCATACGATCAAGTAATTGCACTACTGGGTATTTACCCCAAAGATACAAATGTAGGGATCTGAAGTGGTACATGTACCCCGATGTTTATAGCAGCAATGCCCACAATAGCCGAACTGTGGAAAGAGCCAAGATGTCCATCGGCAGATGAATGGATAAAGAAGAGCTGGTATATATATACAATGGAATATTATGCAGCCATCAAAAGGAATGAGATCTTTCCATTTGCAAGAACTTGGATGGAAATGGAGGGTGTTATGCTGAGCGAAATAAGTCAATCAGAGAAAGACATGTATCATATGACCTCACTGATATGAGGAATTCTTAATCTCAGGAAACAAACTGAGGCTGTTGGAGTGGGGGGTGGGGTGCGAGGGATGGGGTGGCTGGGTGATAGACACTGGGGAGGGTATGTTCTATGGTGAGCACTGTGAATTGTGCAAAACTGTTGAATCACAGATCTGTACCTCTGAAACAAATAATGCAATGTATGTTCAGGAAAAAAAAAAAAAGAAGAAGAAGATAGCAGGAGGGGAAGAATGAAGGGGGGGAACAGGAGGGGGAGATAAACCATGAGAGACGATGGACTCTGAAAAACAAACTGAGGGTTCTGGAGGGGAGGGTGGTGGGGGGATGGGTTAGCCTGGTGATGGGTATTAAAGAGGGCACGTTCTGCATGGAGCACTGGGTGTTATGCAGAAACAATGAATCATGGAACACTACATCAAAAGTAATGATGTAATGTATGGTGATTAATATAACAATAAAAAAGATTCCCTGTTTCATTAACCATGTTTAAGATCAGTATATACATATATATTGATCTTTTTTTTTTCAAATGGTTATTTTGTCAGATTGTTTGAACATTAAATTTATCCTCGTTTGCAATCCAAAATAGTTACCTGAAGTTTGCTGTGTGTGCAGGTGTGTGTGCATGTGTGTACTTTTATTGTGTATTTGTTTTCTAAACTCTTTGGCACAATTTTCTGGGTGTGTTCAGACTACCACGATACTTGTCAGGAGAGAACTTTTCTTTTGTGCTGCCAATTCTGAGCATCTAAAATTTCGGTTTGTTTGGGTTCTGGCTTTCTTTTGTTTTTGAAGTTTGTGTCCTTTATTTGTAACAACTGTATTTGAATTTGTTCTAGATCCTCTAACTCCAGAGTTTTCTTTTTCTCCCCCCTCCCCCACTTCTATATTCACAGTTGAACCATATTATTTAGGAAAGGCACCTTGATGAAAAGATCAGGATATGGGAGCTCTGACCATTCGTCAGTGTTTTCCCTAGAAGATAATTGAAAACAAAACAAAACAAAAAAAGAAAACAAAACAAAAAACAAAACCTAAAGAGTGTCTTTCCTTTTTTTCTTTTCTTTTCTTTTTTTTTTTTTTTACACATCTATTGTGCTGCATCAGTAGACAAAACTTCGGTTAGTTTTATGAAATGCAACATCTAACGCCTTTTTTTCTGGGAAAAAGAAACTGCAATGACTTGAAGTTGAGAATGTGGATACAGCCCCACTCACACATACTCATTCTCTGACTTTAAAGAATCCCTCACCCTCCTTTTAGCCGGTACACAAACAGTACCATGTGGCAAAGGTGCACCAAAGGTGGGCTTGAGACCCAGGCTCCATCTTTCTTATCAGTAGCAAAGGCCAGTCTGCCTTTTACAACAAAGCACCACAGCTGAACCCAGTCCCTCCTCCTCTCCCAAACCAGTCACTCCACTTGGCACCAGCCAAAAGACAGAAAACCTAGTTCTAGCCTCTCCTGGGATGAGATAACTTTCTTTTTTTTTTTTTTTTTTTTGTTTTCTAAGCAAGTAAATCCATCGTTTTTCTCTTTTCTGAGATGGTTGATGTTACGGTTTTCTACGAAGCCAGTGCTTACTTAGCTCACTAACAGCACTGCTGTTGGTGGCCAGTGGCTGTGGCAGGATGTTCAGTGTGGTGTGTTTTCTTTTTTTTTTAAAGATTTTATTTATTTATTTGACAGAGAGACAGAGAGAGAGGGAACACAAGCAGGGGGAGCGGCAGGCAGAGGGAGTGTGAGAGGGAGAAGCAGGCTCCCCACCGAGCAGGGAGTCCGATGTGGGGCTCGATCCCAGGACCCTAGGATCATGACCTGAGCCGAAGGCAGCTGCTTAACCAACTGAGCCACCCAGGCACCCCTGTGGTGTGTTTTCAAGCCTCACTCACTCATCCTCTCTTTCCCAAACATTCAGCATCCATGTACACTCCTCACTTCCGGGTTTTTCAAAAGATTGGAGATTTCCAGTGGGGGTCTCAGGGTATCATCCCAATGGTAACAGATCAAGCTTTGTTCTTCAGTTTCCTCAGTTCTTTTGTTGCCCATGTAGCAAGGGTTTTTGCTTTGTTAGTCTTCGATCTCTGTCCTTCCGTCCTTCCGTTAACAGTTCATGGATCATTGGCCTAGCTTCTACTAATTTCAGTACATCCTTCCCAAATGCTGTACACAAGTCCCCTATCAGCCCAGCAGCACAAGCTACTACTCCGTCTGTATGATCTTCATCTCCAGCAATCTGGTCAATGAAAGACAGAATAAATTCTACTCTGGGTTGTACCAGCATGACATCCGGGTGCACATTCTCCTGGTCTCCCTTCAATCCCTGGACAATTCTGGTACAGGCCTCCAAGCAGCCTTCTCTTAGCTCATTCAGATAATCCCAATGTCATAGTCTTATTTGTCCACCTGGGCTTGGGAGGCCTGCTGAAGAGTATTCAAGACAACCTCTAGATATTTTTTAAACTCTCCACCAATAGCAAGGGCAATATCACCAAACACTGACAAAGTATGTGGCTTCACAGACCTGTGGACATTTTCATTCCCCAGGTTCTCCAGCAGGAGCTGCATCACCTCATCACAGAAAGGTAAGATGTTGGACTGCAGAGCAAGGCATAAATCTCCCACTAAGCCCACAGTCGCCAAACAAACCTGGTATTCAGCATAATTTTTCAATCCAATGCCCAGGAAGGGTTTAAAGGCCTCCATGTACTTTAGGAATTCACCACCCAACACTTCCACCAGTGTGCTAACTGCCATTAGTGCATCCTCTTGCACTCCTCCAGACCCAGCTGTGCTTTGGAACATCCTTAACAGGGAGGCCATGACCACATCAGAGATCTGCAAAGCATCTTGATGTTGCACTTTTCGGAGAACGTTCTGAAGAGTTGCACAGAGCAAAGACTGAAGGCTATTGAACTGGATTCTATCGGATGTGCTCTGGATATGTGACCCCATCTGGAGCACCTGCTACAGTCGTTCCATGATAACCAGAGTAGTTTTCTGAACCACGGGGTAACAATCCTTGGCACTATTTTTCACAATTTCCATCAGAGATTCAAATGCAGAACTCCTCAGGTTGTTCTGGTGTCCATCAGGTCTGTCTGTGGTCTCCAGGAGCTTCTGAACTATGAGTTCAAAAGAAGAAGATAAGCAATCGGTAGCTGGTTCTTCCTGATCATCAGCCACATCTGCAGCTTCATAAGCAGCTTCAGCCAGACTGGAGAAAGCCCAGCACACAGTGGAAGCCACTCTGGGCTCAGCACTGAGGCCCTCGATCAGACACTGCAGCAGGGGAGTCAAATAGACATCATTGATGGCAGCTTCAGGGAACAGTTCACAAATTCGGCCCACAGTCCATGCAGTTGGGTCTCGAACAACTACACTGGGGTCTTTCATTAGTTCTATTAGGGTGGGCATAACCTGGATAACTAGTGGTTTGAGCTGATTGGGCTCTGGTCTTTCCAAGATACAGCCAAAAGCCATTACTGCCGCATCCCGGTACCACCAGTCAGTGTTCTTGATGTGTTCTTTAATGAAGGGGAAGACGTGTGGGACGATGTCATCTTCACAGCAGGTGGCCAGGAGCATGAGGCACAGGCCTGCCGCTTTGCAGGGGTTCCAGTCATCGTCGTCATCATTCTCGTCCTGTTTAGTTAGTGTCTGTGTGAGGATTGGAACCAGGTACTGTAGTGCTCCCTTGGCATAAAACTTGCTGGTGTGCTCAGGGTGTCGTCCTTGTTCTGCTGCCTCGGAAGCCTCAATGGCCAAGTCCATTTCCTCATCACACACATTGGACCAGAATTCTATCCCTTGTAGGGCCACCTCATCAATGTCACTTTTCATTGCTTCAATTGTGATAGCAAAAAGAGCGGGACCCATATACGTCTCCATGTACTGATAATACAAGGACATTATCTTTACCAGATTCTGTAAGGCAGCCACTCATACCCTTGTATCCAGACACTGTGTGGCTTCACAGACCACCTGCATAATAAAGTGCCTTTCGGACTCTTTGTCAAAGTTTGCTTTGGTGAACTCCAATGAGTTCAGGAGTGCACTTGTAGCCGCCGACTTCACATTATTACTGGGCTCTTCTTTCCTCATGCCCTGGATTATGGCAGTCAGAATCTCATTGGATTTATCCTGTAGCTGCTCTGGGTCTATATCTTGGCAAATGTAACTGATAGCTTCCAATGTCGACTCTTTCATGTGCTCTGTGCTGTTGGGGTTTGTGACATTGGCCACCAGCTGAGGAATGAGTTCTGGCCACTGGTTCACTGGGATCTCTGCACAAGCAATACCAGCCACACATTGTGAGGCAGACCTAGGCCGGTAAGTTTCTGTGCCCAAAGTCTGCAAAACATAATTCTTGACTTCCCGTCGAGCATTAGCATCAATTGCAAGCCACCTCTGCTGATATTGTGCCTTGATATCTCGATCTTTAGATGTCAAAGAGTTCTTGATTTGTAGACCAGCTGCGACTCTGGTAACCTGTTTCCTGGATTTGCCAGCACTCTGGACAGTTCCACAAGGAACGTGGGCAGGTTTTCCAAGGCCGCACGCTCCAAGAATTTCTGTGCCGCTTCCAGTTCCAGCCAAGACACGGTCTTCTGGAGGATGGTGATCAGCTCCATGGCGGAGGTGGTAGCGGGGACTCCTCCTAAGACGACGGTCCGGCTTCTCGGGAGGCGGCTCTAACTGGGGATGGGGGTTGGGGGTCGGGTGGGAAGGGAGGGTGGGATGGGGGGGCGGGGTCACCACAAGCCCATTCACCGGCTCCCTCTTGGTAGTCGCCCCGGCTCCCTTTCCTTCCTCTTTTCCTTCCTTCCTCCCTCCTAATTTGTTGCTGGCGGCGCCGGCAGCTGCTCCTCTGGCGGCAGGGGAGGGACCCCGGTGGTAGCTCAGAGCGCGGCTGGTGCTCGGGTGGCGGAGGGAGAAAGAAGGAAGGGAGGCGGTAAGTGAACGGCGGCTCACAGGGAGGGAGGGGGAGGAAGGGAGCATATATATTGATCTTTATATAAACTTTCATCTGGTAAATTCTAAGTGCTATACCTACACCACTGAACCCATTTTTACCATGGTCTCAAACAATGTGGTATCTCCGTTAGCTTGCTCACAAACAAGATGTAGCCAATATACCATTTTACTGTTTGAACATAAAAATAAAACTTTTGGAAAAACATCATTAGCTGGTTTTAACTAATCTTTTCAGATCCAGCTAATAAACAAATTACTCACATAAATATACTTTCAAAACTTAATGAATATTAAGTCCACTCACCATGAGAAGCAATCTATTTATTTTTTTAAAGATTTTATTTATTTATTTGAAAGACAGAGAGAGAGAGACTGAGAGAGCAGGAGTGGGGAGGAGAGGGAGAAGGAGGCTCCCCGCCGAGCAGGGAGCCCGATGTAGGGCTCTATCCCAGGACCCTGAGATCATGACCTGAGCCGTATATACAGGCGCTTAAACAACTGAGCAACCCAGGTGCCCCGAGAAGCAAACTATTTATGATAAATTATATTAAAATGTACCTTTGAAACATGTAATAGGTGCCTAACTAAATATAGGTGATGACCTTCCATAACATGATTTATAATTTTAGTACAAAGTAACTTATGATGGAAAATGAACCAGTGAGGGGCGCCTGGGTGGCTCAGCCGTTAAGCGTCTGCCTTCGGCTCAGGTCGTGATCTCAGGGTCCTGGGATCGAGCCCAGCATCGGGCTCCCTGCTCAGCGGGAAGCCTGCTTCTCCCTCTCCCACTCCCCCTGCTTGTGTTCCCTCTCTCGCTGTGTCTCTCTCTGTCAAATAAATCAATAAAATCTTAAAAAAAAAAAAAAAAAAGAAAAAGAAAAATGAACCAGTGAATTTACAATGGAAAAAGAAAAAAAGTAGAGAGTAGATGGCAGCTAGTTATGATTTCCAGTTATGAAGAGATGAACAGAAACAGTCAAGGAAAGGATACAGATACATAAACAGTACTTTTTTAAAAGATTTATTTATTTGTGTGTGTGTGAGAGAGAGAGAGAGAGAGAGAGCACACAAGCTGGGGGAAGGCAGAGGGAGAGGGAGAGAAATCCTCAAGCAGACTCCCCGGGGAGCACGGAGCCCAATGCAGGACTCAATGTGGGGCTTGATCCCAGGACCCTGAGACCATGACCTGAGCCAAATCAAGAGTCAGATGCTCAACCGACTGAGACACTCAGGCACCCCCATAAATAGTATTTTCACATGTAACTACCACATGCTTGTAGCAATAAGCATCAATCTGGAGCATTAACTACAATGCACATGGAAAGTACAGTGACAATATACATTTTCACACTATATTCTTGGTCAGATATATTAAAATAGACAATATGGAAAAATGATTTAAGTAAAGCCTAAAAATTAAAAATCTACATTTTGTTCTAAAGTGAGTTGTTTCATCAATTCTTATGTGAATTGACCATACATAAAACTTAACATTTTTTCTTACATTTTCTCAGAAGGGCAAAGTTTTAGTTAGCATCTATTTCATTTTTTTTTTTCCAAATGAACTTTTTTCTCACCTACAAAGAACACATTAAGGAAGTGATATTTAAATTAAGAAGATCAAAGGAAAAATAAAAGCAGTTTTAAACATTTAGTATTGCATATAATGGCTGGTAAAAATCAGAATTAATATACAGATAATAAGAGCACCAATCCCCTCTTGATTTTAATAGCCTGGTTATGAAATGGGATGTGATGAAAATAATTAACTTTGAGTTCTGGAAGCCTGTGGGTGATTTCATGTCTTTTAATGTGTAGATCAACAATTAAATTCTGGATTAGTGTTTTCTCCATGGAGTGATATTTTTAAAATACAGTTATGTGGACACCACTTAAAATCTGATTTAGTAGATTTTAGGTGGTTCTTGGGACCCAGGGAATTCTGATAGCTAGTCTGGGGGCTTTTCATCTAGAAATCATGTTAGTTGGTTGTGCTTATACTGAATTTATTTCACTCATTCTGGATATTAATGAATATTCTTCAATATGAATAGGAATGAAGTTTTTTTATTATTTGTTTAGCAGATTTTTGTTTCTAAAGAAGGTTCTTTTTTTTTTTTTTTAAAGATTTTATTTATTTATTTGTTAGAGAGAGAGACAGCAAGAGAGGGAACACAAGCAGGAGGAGTGGGAGAGGGAGAAGCAGGCCTCCCGCTGAGCAGGGAGCCCGATGCGGGGCTCGATCCCAGGACTCTGGGATCATGACCCGAGCCGAAGGCAGACGCTTAACGACTGAGCCACCCAGGCGCCCCTCTAAAGAAGGTTCTTAACATAAGATACAACATTTGTGCCTTCCAAAAATAAGTTTAGTGGATGTAATAAAAAGTTAGTGGGCTCCACCCTGGGTGTGGAGCCTACTAAAAAAAAAGAAAAAAAAAAAAAGAAAAAAATAACATGAATAATAATTATCCTCAGATTTTGTGATTAAACTATACTCATCAACCCTTAAACTCTGATAAAGTTTAGGAAATTTAAATGGGAATCTCAATGATGATTATTAGCATTTTGAAATATGAAAATCAAGCAAGATGAAAATTATTCATTGTTTAAATTTAAAAGAAAAAAACTGAAAAAATTTGAATAGTCTTCAGGTATGGTGGAGATGGGAGGATAAGCCTTTATTCTTTGAATCTTATTTTTTCTTACTTATGAAGTGGTAGAATTAAAATAGGTAATCAATAGAATATAAATAACAGGGGCGCCTGGGTGGCTCAGTTGGTTAAGCAACTGCCTTCAGCTCAGGTCATGGTCCCAGGGTCCTGGAATCCAGCCCAGCATCAGGCTCCCTGCTTAGCAGGGAGTCTGCTTCTCCCTCTGCCTCTCCCCACTGACTTGTACTCTCTCTCTCTCTCACACTTACTCTCTTTCTATCAAATAAATAAATAAAATCTTGAAAAATAAAAAGAATGTAAATGACAGAAGGTAGGTTGTTTGTGTTTTTGTACTCTTGTAGTTTCAGTGCATGGTGAATGTATAAAACATAGTACCTTCTTAATAAATATTTATTGAATGAATGATACTATATATTAAGTACTAAAAATATATGGTTCCATCTTTATCCAATGTGAGTTAAAGAAAGAAAACATATTTGTCCCATATTTTGAAAATTTTGCTTCTCTAATCTCTTCTAAGAGAGAATAATTAAATTAGTTATTTTATTGGCACTATAAAAATATACATATAAATTTAATATTATGTGTTGTTTTTCCAAATTATTTTGTCATCCTTTCATTGAAAGTTAAAAGATAAATTTTGAAGAATATACATATATATATTTATATTTATATATTTATCAACTTTGATTTATTGTGCTACTCAAAAATTTGCATATCATCTTTGACATTGAAAAATATATTCAGAAAAGTCATCTGAATAAGATGTTTAAGTCACCACATTTCTTTTTCAAAATATTAAGTTCTTTTAAGTGAATATTATCTATATGCACATTTTCACATTTTCTAGTGAAATGAGGAATTTGGCTTGTAAACCTGTGCAGAAATGGAAGAAGGACACCAGGATCCCACATGCCCCAAATGACATTCCTCTGACTGGCCGTAAGAATTCTTGAATTCTTTCAGTGGCCTTATTGCTTGCATTCTTTTTGAAAAATTGCATTTCTGCCTAGGTTAGATAGTCTAGCCCTCTCAAGGAGTCACATATATTGATTTTCTTTTGGTCCATTAGCACTTATTCTCACCTGATAATCCAGAAAAAGGAAGGGGGGAAGTTGAGGAACAGGGACACGTCTAGACAGCTAAGAAGAGGGGGTAATATCACTGCTACACAATCATTACAGAAATTGCTCACTTGTTTCCTTGATTGCTCAAGGCAAGCAAGATTTTATTTATTTGTATAAATTGGTATGCTAGCAAATGTTTTAACACCTGGTTCTTTGAAAGATAAGCCCTGATTTGCAGTGTTTGCCAATTTCCATGGTGAAGATATTCCCGCTATTTTTCTATGTTAGCTCTTGTCAAGCAAGCTCACTTAAATTATGGACTGTTTTTTTTTTTTTTTACAGACTTATTGTTTAATGTCTGTTTCTTATGCTACAGTATAAATGTTAAGCCCAAGGGTGACATGATTGAGTAACAAAAAAAGAAAGAAAATTTCACTGTTAGAAAAGTAATCGTACATATACATTATTATTTTAGAGTAACGTTGCCTTGAAGGTATCACTACAAGGAATACAGTTCCCAGAAAAATATCCTGCAAAACCAGCAGTGCCTGAAGGAGATGGTAATTAAGAAATACAGAAAAGACTACAATATAGAATTTTCTACATATTAACTATAATTAATGTTTTCATTCAAGGAAAAATGTTAGAAAGAAAAATCAAACAATTATTTAGCTGAGAACTTATAGGCCTTTTTTAGCTGGGAGAAAATATGTAATAGAGAGTTATAAATCTCTCCAGAAGAGTGCTTAAAACCCCTGGGGGTAAAGTGAACCAATGGCAATTTACTACTCCATGTAAAGTGTTGCACTCTATTTTATTTATAACAAATTGTGTATAAAAAGTTCAGATTTTTGTAAAGAAGGTGAGAAGAGAACAAGGAGGTGGAGGAGATACTTCCTTGGAGTTTGATATAATTTATTATCCTCATCTAAAAATGCAGTGGTTCCTGAACGCGCCCGATCTCGTCTAAAAATGCAGTGGTTTTCCCTTTATCTCTTTCCAAAGAAATGGTCAAGAATATTCTGGAGAGAAAAGATGTAGACTGTGAAAAAACACACTAGCTCGAAATCCAGCCTAAAATTTTGGCGGCACCTGGGTGGCTCAGTCGTTAAGTGTCTGCCTTCGGCTCAGGTCATGATCCCAGGGTCCTGGGATCAAGCCCCACATTGGACTCCCTGCTCTGCGGGAAGCCTGCTTCTCCCTCTCCCACTCCCCCTGCTTGTGTTCCCTCTCTCACTGTGTCTCTCTGTCAAATAAATAAATAAAATCTTTAATAAATAAATAAATAAATAAAAATAGTAGCACAGAAGAGACAGAAGGAGGGATCTGATTCCTAAGCTCAAACTCTTAACCCCTTCACTTACTTCATAATATTTGCTGGAGAACTACATAGATGTGAAATGCTAGTATTTTGCTTAGTAACTAGTAGATTAATAATGATCAAATCCATTCCTATATTTCTAAAGATTCTATGCTGAAAGGATGCATAGCTTTTTAATTTAAAATAATCATCATAAATACTCTGCTGGCCATTTTTTTAATTCTGTTCATGAGTTTCCTTATGGGTGGGGTGGAAAAAATAAAGAGAATTAAGAGAGAGAGAAAATAAATCTCCAAATTGAACTTATATAAATAGCAGAATCTGTCCTTCAGCACCAAGTCTGCTATTAAACTAAAAAGGTACACACTGCATGCACATCGATCTTTACTGTCACCTTCTACAAACTATGACTGAGTAATAGACGAGTATTTGCATAGAACACTATATTCCATCATTGGCATGTCAACCCTCAGTGCTGACTAAGTGAATTGTGTTGCTCACTGATTAACTTGAAATAAAGAGGACGATCATTTCCATCAACATTTATCAGAGCTTTGTGGTTCAGGTTAAACAGCTGGTGCCACAACTATTCTTGGAGGTGGTTCCAGAAGTTCCAATTTATCAGCTGAATAAGTTTCCCAGGGTGTTTCGTTTTGTTTCGGATTTGGATTCTTGGGTATATATTCTGACAACTTCTGCAGAATATTTTCAAGTACATTTGCTGAAAACTTCCTCTTGATGTAAAAAATTACGTTGGTGAAACACAGAACTAAATTATGACTTTTTGTTTCCATGATCATTTTATGGTAACAAAGTTCTCAGAACAGTTGCCAAAGCATTCATACAGTGTGCAGTTTTGGGGGGACAGGAACAAGAAAATGACACCATTGCTGCTTTGCATATGTACTAATATCAGCTAACAAAGTAAAAAACAAAACAAAAGAAAACAAAACAAAAAAACATTATTTCAGCTACAAAGAAACTATTTTTTCCTGGCCTTTTCCCAAATGTCTTATTATACATGGTTTGCATGTCTACTTGGAAAGCAAAAGTACCACAGTGGGAATGATTTCCAAGATGGAAAGTAGGGGTACACAGATTCTTATCAAAACAGGTTATATTTCGGACAAAACAATATGCCCAATCTGAGTTAGGAAGTTGAGAATATGTCGCCAAAATACAAAGTAAGTATCACACTGAAAGATGTCCTTAAATTAAAGCCTTGTGTTATATCTTTTGAATTTTTTTCTTCCAGAATAAATTGCTTTATTCTTTTCATACTTTCTCTCCTTAAATCATATGGAAAACTCCTGTCTTTATACTTGGAAGGTAGATCAACTGAAGTTCTTATCATTTATTGAGAGCCCAAAAAGTAATAAAAAAGGGTCACAGAGATCATCTAATGATTAGATACTTGTATAGTTTTCACAAATTCCATATTCCGCAACATGTCTCATATTAATCTCTAAATGAAGAGGCTTGTTTTATGATGACAAATAAGAGCTGACTTATTAAGATCAGTGACAACAATAAAACTCGAAATGATGAGAACCATGGCAAAAAAAAGAAAGCACCTGCCCCATCTAAGGGTGGCAGTTATACTCAGTGCTTGCCAACTGTATGAATTCAGATTCAGGCTATGCACTGATCAATATTTCCCTTATTAGTAAGATGCTGTGTTAGACTGATCTTAGTACAGTTTTAAATACACTCCTGAGACTAATACCACATTTAAAAAATACCAACTTAGGGTAACAACTCCTCAAAGTTTAAGAGGAAAAGGTATGCATCCTATATGTAACAGATTTTAACTTTGGGAATTCACTAGGAAGGTCAGGTAAAATAGAATAATACTATATAAATATTCCAGCATAAATTAAAGTTGTGATATATTCTCATTTTTCCTGAAGAGTGTCAATATTTAATATTTCATTATAAAAAATTACAAGTGGTTTATTTTAATACAAGAGAGCACAAAACAAGTTTCACAATCGGATAATCCTGTGCTATTGAAAACAAACCAAAAATTTTAACAATTTCAGAATTCAAATTACATTCTGTGTACTGTCCTAAGTATTTTACATGCATTATTTCATTTAATCCTTATAACAACCCCACACAGTTCATTCTATTCTTACCCCAAATTTATATATGAAGAAACTGAGGCCCAAGTAAGAAAAGTGACTTGCCCAAGACCAGATAGTGTTAAAATTCCAGACTAGACTCTGAGCTTGTTACTTCCCTCCTTCCATCCACCTCCCCTGTCTTGTCTCCTGTCTCTCTTCTCTGCCCCCATCTCTCCTCTATTTTGCTCTCTTCAATTTAACATTAAAAACATGCTCATATTATACATACCTACCTCACCTTGTTTTTGCAAATGATACTGAATTTTGGAGCTATTTCCTATCAACATATCCAGATCTACTTCTTACATATACATAACATTACATGGATGAATTATTGTTCGTACAACTCACCACCTGTTCTGAGAAGCAGTGCAGTACAGTGATATAGCACACAGATTCTAGAGTCACACTCCTGGAGTTTGACTGTTAGAACTGCATTCACTAGGTGAATACTGCACTCAATAGCTCTAGAACCATGGTATAAAATGGAGACATTAATAGTAAGTACCTCACCAAGTTGTTATGAGAGTTAAATTAAATAATATTTCAAAAGCATATATATAGAGTTGAATCTGATAGAAATGGCAACCCATATAAAGACTATTGTTAAATATTGAACAATATTTTTTTATTATTTCTTAAATTGCTGATACTATAAACAATACACATTCATCAAAGCATATAACATTTTTAGTTTTAATATTGCCAAGTAAAGCTCCTGGAAGGGTGACACCTAATATGAGAAACATCAAAGTTTTATATTGTCTAATTTTTAGGTGGAAACCGTCCCATTTTAAATTTCATTTAATATTTATGAGGGAGGTTGAAGGCTTTTCATGTGTTTGTTAATCATTTACATTTACCTTATAAAAATTATCAGATCTATTAATTTCTTATTCTTCTAAAGTATTGCTTTCTTTTTAATTTTTAGGATGAGTTTTTTCAAAGTTGTATCTTATTTTTCCCAATTTATCCTTCATATCGTTACTCCATTTATGTATTTTCCATATTGAGAATGCTTTTGATATGCTCAATTTGTAAAATTTTATTTATTGGCTCTGAGAAGACAATTTAAAGTTATTTTATCAAAGATTTTAAAGACATTTATTTTCCTAATAATCATAAATATTAAGCAGCCTTTTATTTATAATAAATACCTCATAAACTTAAATGTCATAGATTGACAAAAAGTCATACATTGTATTTTAATTATAGATCATATATAATTAGCTGAAAAGCAAATATTTCAAATATTCATAAAATGCAAATATTTCATAGTCAAATCATTTTAATTATATGCATTTTTTGCAAAAAAAATTAGTATGAATTAAATTAAATGAGTTTGCTTAGTTTCTCTTATTCTTAACATAATAAAAAATGAAATAATTCTCCTTTAGGAAAGCCAAAACTGTGGATGAAATATTTGGATATCAAAGAGGATAATATTTTCTTTTCTTCTCTCAAACATGATTAAATAACATCACTCAGCTGAAAATTAAATGTATTACAAACAGTTCTGGTCATTTTTCACTTGTCATTGAGCCATTAGACACTGCATTATTTTATTAGAGTCTGTTGTTGTTATTCTGTGATACTTTGGTTCCTACTAATAATTCTTTTTTGCAGTTGACAGATAGTGTCATCATTCTCTAAAACAAATGATAACCTTAACTCTTGGCAAATACCTATCCTTTCTCCTGGATTTCATTAATATAGCCCTCCTCTGCATTTGTATTAGGAGAACACAGAGGAAGAATGATCTGATGTTCATGGAGTGTAATTTGAAGGACAATAAAAATTTCCACTTGTGTTATATTCAACACTAATTGAAGTTACAACGAATTCTTATTTGAAATGATATTCCTAATGTTATATAGTGCAACAATGTGGTAAAATGATGTGTTGAAACTTATCCATAAGGCCACTCTGAAAATACACATTACAGACTATCTCAAAATCATATTCTAAAAGCTGTAAGCCAACAGTGAAAATGTTGCTATATTATAAGATTTTTTGATGAAACAGAGAGCATTAAGGTACCAAAATATTTTAGAGTACTAAATTCTAGTATCAGAGTGAGTATGAAAGATGTAAGAAGAGGATCAAATTAAATAATCCTTAGTGGGAGGCAACAATATGAGACCAAGAGCCATGGCATGAATATGAGAAGTACCTAGAAAGGCAGTTTAGATAAGCAAACTGTGACAAAACAAAGAGGATTGGGACACATAAAAAATAAATACACATAAACTAAACAGTCTAAAGCATTATGAAACAAATGAACTTTAAAACATATAAGTAAGCAAACATGCTTTACAAAAAAAAATCCCAAATTTAGAAATTGGATTAAGTACAGGGCACATTTAATATCAACAAAATGGTGTATGCTAGGACAAACGTCAAATACATTTCTAAAATGTAAAGAGACAAATTTTAAAACATCATTTGTCCTTCAGCTCTTCATGTTAGGCTAGCCGTCCATATTTGTGTTTTCATTTGCTTTTAAAATTCTAATTTGCTAAGTTATAGTCATTGTTTCATTCTTTTGACATACTATGCTATTAATTTATAATAATAATTTAGTCAGCAGTCTCCCAGTTGAAAGAGAGATAAATTGTAAAATACATTTTTGAAAAAGAAAAAGAAGAAAAAAGAAAAGTCTGTCTACAAGAAGTTTACTCTTTAGTGAGGAATGTTTACGTGTGTTACTATTAAAAAATATAACTATAAAAGTTCTAATGTCTTATATACCATGTCTCTATATTAGGAAGGCAATATATGATCATTATAAAAATTTTGGAAAATATGGAAATAAAGAGGAAAAACACACATTTCCACAATCTGAAGTCAGTCAATCTTTCATTTTGTTTTTTTATAGTCTTTTAAAATAATGTAGAAAGACTCTCGAAATCGGGAAGCACAAGGCCTAGGAGAGTCACACAGATGAAGTCAGCTGTTCTGACTGAAGGGACTTATGCACGCTAATGAAGGAGACACATGAGCATGAGCTATGTCTTGAATCTTTGCAAAAAGAGGAGAAAAAAAAATCCATGTAGGCAAAGAAAAAAAATGTGTGAAAATATGGAGGCAGTGATAAGAGCAAGTATAGAGCAATTCTAATTACTTCGGCTTGGTTTATGTGTCATTTGCCAGGTGGGAAATTATAGTAAAGTTTGAGCTGGCAAGGGCAGAGTTTGGAGACTCCTACTTGCCAGGCTAAGAAAACTAGACTCTATTCTTTGGCCTACCTGAAGCTGTTGATGGATACTTACTAGAGGGGTGGCATGATTCAGGCTGTTGCTTTAGGTTTCTCACTTTGGCAGAAAAAATAAAAAAATAAAAAAAGGTTGATTGTTCAATTTAACATGAGGAAGGAGTAGAAATAATGAAAAATGGAGACATCGAGACAACTTGGAGGGCTACTACAATAGCACGGTGTGGCAGATAATGGGGACCTAGGCTCAGGTGAGAGCAGTAAGAAAGGTGAAGAGAGCATTTACCTAGCATTTTAATAATTAGAATACAGGCAGAGACTACTGAGATTTTTTTTAATAGGATATAGAGAAAATGAAGAATATTTATGCTACAGCTATCCAAAAGTTAGTGACCAATTGAACTTAGGAAGAAAGAAAGTGTAGGAAATAAGGATGATTCTTCTATTTCTAATTCTGGAGACAGTGGTATTAATTGCAGAATGAAGAGCGCTGGTAGAAGTTTAGATATGAAGATATGAGAAGAAGATTATGAACACACATAGGTGCACATGTAAAAACATATAAAATACCTGGAGATTGTGTCTGATCATAAGAAGCAATTTTTTTTTTTTTTTTTTTAAGATTTTACTTATTTATTTGTCAGAGAGAGAGCACAAGCAGGGGGAGCGGCAGGCAAAGGGAGAAGCAGGCTCCCCGCTGAGCATGGCGCCTAATGCAGGCTCGATGCCAAGACTCAGGGATCATGACCTGAGCCAAAGGCAGACGCTTAAACAACTAAGCCACTCAGGCATCCCTGGAAGTAAGTCTTTTCTAAAGATAGATATTTTTGTCACCAAAATGCAGAAATATTTGCAGCCATATAAATTTGTAATTTCCTTGGGTAAAAGGAAAATATAGGAAAGGTTATGAATGGAAATTCATTTAAACAGTAGACAGAGAAAAATCCCACTTACAAGCAAACAAAAACAAGAGAAACTAAACAAAGAACAACAAAAAACAAAAAATAAAAATAAAAAATAAAAAGCAAAGAAAGAATAACCAAAGATGGAGAAAGTTGACTAGAATTTTGGAATATTATGAAGCTGAAGAAAGAGGAAATGTTAGAAAGAGTGGAGTAATGAACAACGTCAAATACCACAGAGAGATCAACAAAATAAAGTTTTAAAAAAAGTGCCTAAAAGAATTGGCATTATTCCAGGTTTTTGGCAACCTTGACAAGAACAGTTTCAGCAGAGTGACAAGGAGAGAAACCAGGTTCCAATGGGATGCACAGAGAATGAAATATTGTGAGGGAAAAAGAGTAAAGCATACTACTTATTGAAAAAAAAAAAAAAACTTTTATTTTGAAGGGGAAACGAATGTATAAGACAGTCATGAAATTTAACAAAGGGTCATGAACATGTTTATAAAAATCAAAAGGAGGGGCGCCTGGGTGGCTCAGTCGTTAAGCGTCTGCCTTCGGCTCAGGTCATGATCCCAGGGTCCTGGGATCCAGTCCCACATCGGGCTCCCTGCTCAGTGGGAAGCCTGCTTCTCCCTCTCCCACTCCCCCTGCTTGTGTTCCCTCTCTCACTGTGTCTCTCTCTGTCAAATAAATAAATAAAATCTTTAAAAATCAAAAGGAGGTACAACGGGAGAAGGAGAAGCTGAAGAAAAGAAGAGCGATGAATGATAAAGCAAGGATTTCTAAGTGATGACACAGAAGGAAAAGCCCAGAACAGAATAAGGTGTACTTATCTAATTGAGGCAGGAGAAAACTAGGAAAATGTGAATATGTGCATGCAAATACATTTGAAGAGAGTAGAGAGAACTATTATGTACCATATGAACAAAAGAAGAACTAATTCCAGAGATAATGTCTTTCCTCTTCCTGATGTTATGGTGCAGGTGTTACATCATCTCTCATGTGTTTCTAAACTGTAATGAAAGGCTGGCTAATAGCAGGGGCTGAAAGAGAAAAGAAACGGAAATTCAAGACTGTCTTATTTCATAGAATTGGATATTGAAAGAGTCAGAGTGGAAGCAGTTTAAGAAGGCAAAGCCCCTGAGGGTAACATCACAGAAGCTATCAGGTTGACTTGGGATCCCTCCGCTTGTTTTCCCATTCCATTTCCAGCTGAGCTGAGGATGTTGCCTCTATCACTCTTTCCTTCCAACTTTGCAGTATCTTCAATATGCTCTCAACCTGAAATTCCTTAACTGGCCCATAACTGACATCTGCTGGGACAGTCCTGAATAGAGCAGCATTTGCTTATTACATGTTTTCTCCTTCTCCTTCTGTTTTTAATGTTTATTGTGTGTAACATCAAAATGAAGTGTGGGGTAGATGTCTTGGGGCAAATGATACTGGATGCTTGGAAACACTTGTCTTCGTACAGCTCCAAGTTATAAGCTTGTCTCCTCATGAAAAGATAAACCTCAGTGAACTGAGATAGATATTATAAATTAAAGGCACATGCTTTCAAATGAAGCTGAATACTTTATGTTTTAAAAGGTGCAAGAAATATGTTGTGATATTTCATAGTGATGAAATGTCAAAGCAATAAAAGATCTTTGAAGTCCACATTTTTTAGACTTTTTTTTTTTAAAGATTTTATTTATTTACTTATTTGCCAGAGAGAGAGAGCACAAGCAGGGGGAGCAGCAGAGGGAGAGGGAAAAGCAAGTTCTCCACTGAGCAGGGAGCCTGATGCGGAGCTCGATCCCTGGACCTTGGGATAATGACCTGAGCTGAAGGCAGACACTTAACTGGCTGAGCCGCTCAGGTTCTCCTGAAGTCCACATTTTCTAGTAAGATATTAATAATTTTGCACCTTTCCTTTCCTTTCCTTTTAATCTTATTTTTTTTCTTTTCTTTTCACTTCGGAAATCAAGTACTCAGGATTTTATCAATTGTTCTCAAAAGATTAAAAAAACCTCTGTGTTCAAAAGTACCTGAATAATATATGCCATGCCAGTCTGACACAACAGACAGACCTCTGATTGAGTATGGTACCTATCCAGAATATTATGCCAATAATATTTTTTGTGCCTACTTCATTTTTTTAAAGATTTTTATTTATTTATTTGACAGAGAGAGACACAGTGAGAGAGGGAACACAAGCAGGGGGAGTGGGAGAGGGAGAAACAGGCTCCCCGCTGAGTAGGGAGCCTGATGTGGGACTCGATCCCAGGATCCCGGGATCATGACCTGAGCCAAAGGCAGACACTTAACGACTGAGCCACCCAGGTGCCCCTTTTGTGCCTACTTTAAATGAAAAACAGCTTCAGAAAATATACACAAATTGTGTATGGCTTTTTGTGTCTTTGCAGCTTGTTACAGTGGACTATCATCTATGACTTCAGTGACCCCAAAGTATCTATTTTTTAGATTTAAACTAATACGAAATATAAAGTTGTGCATGATAAGCCAAATCAGGACTATTCTATGGTCTTGATATAATCATTAGAATCATATTCAACCCAATGATGTAAAATATAAACCTTTGTAATTAAACCACAAATAATGCTAGAGAAGATAAAATTTTAGCAATCCTTAATATAGAACTTTTAAAGCAATTGAAATGAATCAGTGAATTATAGAGGGGAAACAGTAATATTTGAGATGAAGTTTTTAAGAATCTAGATCACAGTTTTATGTAAACTATGATTTAATATCAGCATATGTTTTAACATATCTTTACAAATTAAGCAAAACACATTAAAAAGCATAAGAAAATATAAATCCTTAATCAGATACAAAGATTCATCTTGAATTCCTTGGATGCAAAATGGGTAACTGAAACCATATCTTTGAAGAAACTTACAGTTAAGGGAGGTATGCCAAAAAATAAAAACATAATTAAGTGTTATCAGTGTTGAGGTAAACATAGAAAATATGCCATGGGAAAACAGAAAGAGGAACTGTCTAGTTTTCCTGCAGGACAAAAGTGGACTTCCTTAAGGAAATGACTCCTATCCTGATTCTTAAAGGATGAATAGGAGCACACCAAATGAAGCAAGATAATGTAGATAAGGAAGAAGCTGTGTAAAATTACAGAAACATGAAATAGGATGCAGATGGCTCAAAAGTAGTTTAAAATATATCAGATGTAAATAATTGTTCAAAGCTAAATGATGGTTACCTTTGCATGATATGCTTGGTTGTTTAGAGTTTAGCTCATACAAATACCTCCTGTTCCACCCCACCTTCCCCACCCCAAAATTGTTGTCTATACAGTAATTCTGTCAGATTACAATAGCTATAACTGAAATAAAAGCGATTCTGGGATCTGATACATATAATGGGGAAGAACGCCTTAATATTAGTATTTGCCACTCCAAACAGACTATACCCTAACACACACAATCCTACCTCCTGGGGGTTGGTCTGTCTGTCTCTCTTTTTGCTTGCATATGGAAAACATCTATTAAGCCTGTTCTTTTTATACATAATGAGGATGCAATCAGTGAAAGATGGACAGTAGTAAGCGGGGGGGGGGGGGATAATCAGTATTTTGGTAGAGAAAGAAGTTCATTGCTATTTTGGGGAAACAGAATGGAGAGAAGGAGAATTAGGTAAGGAATTTGCCCAAATAAAGAATCACCAAGAAGAAAGAGAAATTCAGGGTCTAAAAAAGATATATAACTATATACTCTTTGATTCTGACAAAACTCACAGGACTAATGAACAGAGAAACACTCTACAAAATACTGCCACAGGAAGTTAGACAGGTATCTCCTTGGAGGGCTTTAAAGTGTAGAATAATCATATCAGATTTGTGGTTTAGAATTTTAGAAATATGAGTGGATAATAAGATTAACTTTCCACTAAAAGCCCTTTAAATAGCAGCTCATTACAATATAATCCTCTTTTAGATTTTCTCATCTATTATAATTTTAGAAAACAAAAACAAAAACAAAAACAGTTGGACGATCCCCTTTGCAGGTTGCTTTTGTAGGAAGCAACCTCTAAGGGGAGTTTAGTCTTAAGGGTATTCATTAAATAGTTTCCTTAAGATCCACACTAAGGAAAGAGGAGTTAGAAGAGGGAGGAGAGTTGGGGGAAAAGAGAAGTTGGGTACAGGCCTATTACTTGCCTCAGTTGACTCCACAGGGAGTCCAAAGCTAAAATGGTCTTACAATTGTGCTATGTTGGGCAGAAATCACCAGGACTTTAGACCCTCACCTTATTGATCAACTGAATATTTCTCTCCCAGACACAGTGTGACTTTGGGTGACAGTGTCCTTTCAACAGAGGCAATCCAGAAAGGGGCTGACAGCTGATGGCTTTTGCTTATAGACTCCTAAAAGCTATAGACACAAGACCTTCCCTGAAGGGAGATTTGAATAGGTTATATTCCCATCTCATTACCATCTACAAATGGTTTCCTTAATTAGTTGACGATAGTTACTAAATTACCCAACAATCATATCTTCTCCAAAGCGGTATTCACATCTTTTCTATCCCCTTTGCCTTTGTATTAATCTTGGTTATATGTTCTAAAATGCTTTATACTTCTTCAATTTAGAGGCCTAAGCCTAGATAAACAATTCTATTAAAAACTAGACCATAAAACATGGCCTGGAAGTCCACAAAGGACAAAATAAACACTTAATGTTAATAAGCTCTTGAGATATGCATATAGAACAAGAAAAGACTATATATAGACTAAAAGAAAAACAGAAAAAAGCAATTATTTACATTGAGCCTCAGATTTTATATATGTTTGAGTTAAGTAGACAAAAAAGATTAGAGTCATTATAAAAAGCATTTATTTATTTATTTCCAGGCAATCTAATCTTTGTAAATTCCTTTAACATATAATCTGGTGGTAAGGTTATGAAATTAAGTAGCTCAACTGACATCTTATTTTATATATGTAAACAAAAACTACTGAACTAAACTTGAGAATAAAAGTCATTGATCTATGACATTGAAAATAGAAGAGATAAAAAGTTTCCAGGACAAACAAAAACTAAAGGAATTTGCAAACATGAAAGCAGTCCTACAAGAAATATTGAAAGGGATCCTCTAAGCAAAGAGAGAGCCTAAAGGTAACACAGACCAGAAAGGAACACAGACAATACACAGTAACAGTCACCTTATAGGCAATACAATGGCACTAAATTCATATCTTTCAATAGTTACCCTGAATGTATATGGGTTAAATGCCCCAATCAAAAGACACAGGGTATCAGATTGGATTAAAAAAACAAGACCCATCAATATCTGTCTGCAAGAAACTCATTTTAGGGCGCCTGGGTGGCTCAGTTGGTTAAGTGACTGCCTTCGGCTCGGGTCATGATCCTGGAGTCCCTGGATTGAGTCCCACATTGGGCTCCCTGCTCGGCAGGGAGTCTGCTTCTCCCTCTGACCCTCCCCCCTCTCATGTGCTCTCTCTCATTCTCTCTCTCAAATAAATAAATAAAATCTTTAAAAAAAAGAAAAAAAGAAACTCATTTTAGACCCAAAGACACCCCCAGATTGAAAATAAGGGGGTGGAAAACCATTTACCATGCTAATGGACACCAAAAGAAAGCTGGGGTGGTAATCCTTATATCAGACAAATTAGATTTTAAACCTAAGACTATAATAAGAGATGAGGAAGGGCACTATATCATATTTAAAGGGTCTATCCAACAAGAAGTTCTAACAATTGTAAATATTTATGCCCCTAACATGGGAGCAGCCACTTATATAAGCCAATTAATAACAAAAGCAAAGAAACACATTGACAACAATACAATAATAGTGGGGGACTTTAACACCCCCTCACTGAAATGGACAGATCATCTAAGCAAAAGATCAACAAGAAAAAAAAGACTTTAAATGACACATTGGACCAAATGGATTTCACAGATATATTCAGAACATTCCATTCCAAAGCAACAGAATACACATTCTTCTCGAGTGCCCATGGAACATTTTCCAGAATAGATCACATCCTAGGTCACAAATCAGGTCTCAACTGGTACCAAAAGTTTGGGATCATTCCCTGCATATTTTCAGACCACAATGCTTTGAAACTAGAACTCAATCACAAGAGGGAAGTCAGAAAGAACTCAAATACATGGAGGCTAAAGACCATTCTACTAAAGAATGAATGGGTCAACCAGGAAATTAAAGAAGAATTAAAAAAATTCATGGAAACAAACGAAAATGAATACACAAGTGTTCAAAATCTTTGAGATGCAGCAAAGGCAGTCCTAAGAGGAAAGTATATAGTAATGCAAGCCTTTCTCAAGAAACAAGAAAGGTCTCAAATACACAACCTAACCCTACACCTAATGGAGCTGGGGAAAGAACAGCAAATAAACCTAAACGCAGCAGGAGAAGAGAAATAATAAAGATCAGAGCAGAAATCAGTGAAATAGAAACCAAAAGAGTGGTAGAACAGATCAACAAAACTAGGAGCTGGTTCTTTGACAGAATTAATAAGAATGATAAACCCCTGGCCAGACTTATCAAAAAGAAAAGAGATATGACCCAAATAAATAAAATCATGAATGAAAGAGGAGAGATCACAACCAACAACTAAAAAAATACAAACAATTATAAGAACATATTATGAGCAGCTCTATGCCAGCAAATTAGACAATCTGGAAGAAATGGATGCATTCCTAGAGATGTATCAACTACCAAACCTGAACCAGGAAGAAATAGAAAACCTGAACAGACCTATAACCACCAAGGAAATTGACGCAGTCATAAAAAATCTCCCAACAAACAAAAGCCCAGGGCCAGATGTCTTCCCAGGGGAAATCTACCAAACATTTAGAGAAGAGTTAATACCTACTCTTCTGAAACTGTTCCAAAAAATAGAAATGGAAGGAAAACTTCCAAACTCGTTTTATGAGGTCACCATTACCTTGATCCCCAAACCAGACAAAGACCCCATCAAAAAGGAGAATTACAGACCAATATCCTTGATGAACATGGATGAAAAAATTCTCACCAAAATACTAGCCAATAAGATCCAACAGTACATTAAAAGGATTATTCACCACGACCAAGTGAGATTTATCCCTGGGCTGCAAGTTTGGATCAACATCTGTAAATCTATCAATGTGATACAATACATTAATAAGAGAAAGAACAAAAACCATATGATCCTCTCAATAGATGCAGAAAAAGCATTTGACAAAGTACAGCATCCTTTCTTGATCAAAACTCTTCAGAGTAGGGGCGCCTGGGTGGCTCAGTCCGTAAGTGGCTGCTTTCGGCTCAGGTCATGATCCTGGGATCTTGGGATCGAGCCCCACATCCGGCTCCCTGCTCAGCGGAGAGCCTGTTTCTCCCTCTCCATCTGCCTGTCACTCTGCCTACTTGTGCTCTCTCTGTGTCAAATAAATAAATAAAATCTTTAAAAAAAAAACAAAAAAAAAAAAAACAAAACTCTTCAGAGTATAGGGATATAGGGTACATACCTCAATATCATAAAAGCCATCTATGAAAAACCCACAGCGAATATCATTCTCAGTGGGGAAATACTGAGAACTTTCCCCCTCAGGTCAGGAATATGGCAGGGATGTCCACTATCACCACTGCTATTCAACATAGTAGTAGAAGTCTTAGCCACAGCAATCAGACAACAAAAAGAAATAAAAAGGCATCCGAGTCAGCAAAGAAGAAATCAAACTCTCACTCTTTGCAGATGATATGATATTTTAGGTGGAAAACCCAAAGACTCCACCCCAAAACTGCTAGAACTCATACAGGAATTCAATAAAGTGGCAGGATATAAAATCAATGCACAGAAATCAGTGACAGTCCTATACACCAACAGGAAGACAGAAGAAAGAGAAATTAAGGAGTCAATCCCATTTACAATTGCACCAAAAACCATAAGATACCTAGGAATAAATCTAACCAAAGAGGCAAAGAATCTGTACTCAGAAAACTATAAAATAAAATACTCATGAAAGAAATTGAGGAAGACACAAAGAAATGGAAAAACATGCCATGCTCATGGATTGGAAGAACAAATATTGTGAAGATGTCAATGCTAGCTAGAGCAATCTACACATTCAGAGAAATCCCTATCAAAATACCATCCATTTTTTTCAAAGAAATGGAACAAATAATCCTAAAATTTGTATGGAACCAGAAAAGACCCCGAATAGCCAGAGGAATGTTGAAAAAGAAAAGCAAAAGCTGGTGGCATCACAATTCTGGACTTCCAGCTCTATTACAAAGCTGTCATCATCAAGACAGTATGGTACTGGCACAAAAACAGACACATCGATCAATGGAACAGAATAGAGAACCCAGAAATGGACCCTCAACTCTATGGTCAACTAATCTTCGACAAAGCAGGAAAGAATGTCCATTGGAAAAAGGACGGTCTCTTCAACAAATGGTGTTGGGAAAATTGGACAGCCACATACAGAAGAATGAAACTGGACCATTTCCTTACACCACACACAAAAATAGACTCAAAATGGTTGAAAGACCTAAATGTGAGACAGGAGTCCATCAAAATCCTAAAGGAGAACACAGGCAGCAACCTCTTCGACCTCCGCTGCAGCAACTTCTTCCTAGACACATCGCCAAAGGCAAGGGAAGCAAGGGCTAAAATGAACTATTGGGACTTCATCAAGATAAAAAGCTTTTGCACAGCAAAGGAAACAGCCAACAAAACCAAAAGACAACCGACAGAATGGGAGAAGATATTTGCAAATGACATATCAGATAAAGGGCTAGTATCCAAAATCTATAAAGAACTTATCAAACTCAATACCCAAAGAACAAAGAATCCAATCAAGAAATGGGCAGAAGACATGAACAGACATTTTTCCAAAGAAGACATCCACATGGCCAACAGACACATGAAAAAGTGCTCAACATTGCTAGGCATCAGGGAAATCCAAATCAAAACCTCAATGAGTTACCACCTCACACCAGTCAGAATGGCTAAAATTAACAAGTCAGGAAACGATAGATGTTGGCAGGGATGCGGAGAAAGGGGAACCCTCCTACACTGTTGGTGGGAATACAAGCTGGTGCAGCCACTCTGGAAAACAGTATGGAGGTTCCTCAAAAAGTCGAAAATAGAGCTACCTTACAACCCAGCAATTGCACTACTGGGTATTTACCCCAAAGATACAAATGTAGTGATCCAAAGGGGTACGTGCACCCCAATGTTTATAGCAGCAATGTCCACAATAGCCAAACTATGGAAAGAGCCAAGATGCCCATCAACAGATGAATGGATAAAGAAGATGTGATATATATATATATATATATATATATATATATATGTATGTATGTATACACACACACACACACACACACACACACACACACACACACACACACTGGAATATTATGCAGCCATCAAAAGGAATGAAATCTTGCCATTTGCAACGATGTGGATTGAACTGGAGGGTATTATGCTGAGCGAAATAAGTCAATCAGAGAAAGACATGTATCATATGATCTCACTGATATGAGGAATTCTTAATCTCAGGAAACAAACTGAGGGTTGCTGGAGTGGTGGGGGTGGGAGGGATGGAGTGGCTGGGTGATAGACACTGGGGAGTGTGTATGCTATGGTGAGCACTGTGAATTGTGTAAGACTCTGGAATCACAGACCTGTACCTCTGATACAAATAATACATTATACACTAAAAAAAAGAAGATAGTAGGAAGGGTAAAATGAACGGGGGGAATCAGAGGGCAAGACAAACCATGAGAGACTATGGACTCTGAGAAACAAACAGAGGGGAGGGGAGTTGAGGGATGGGTTAGCCTGGTGATGGGTATTAAAGAGGGCATGTACTGACTGGAGCACTGGGTGTTATATGCAAACAATGAATCATGGAATACTACATCAAAAACTAATGATATAATGTATGGTGATTAACATAACAATAAAATAAAATTTAAAAAATTAAAAGTTAAAAAAAAGTCATTGATCTAAAGAATATCTTCTGTAGGACTGTATGCTGACAAGTTGGTTGGTATGGTGTTATAGGCAGTATTCCAGAAAAACTTATAAACCGAAATATTTTCCTATCTGAGGTTGGGCTATATTTCTATCACCATTGGCCTTTCTGCAGAACACGTCATTTGCTATTCTGCAGACATATAAAAGCTCTGGAAAGACTTTAGCATCATCAAAGCACAGAAGAGAGGACGTTTATAAAATATATGTTACCCTTTGATCTCTGTTTTTGAATATTTCTGTCACCATTTTTTCTCTGCTTATCTGAACTTTCAAAACAAGATGAAGAATTTACTCACATTTAAGCATGTGACCGAGATTGCTAATGCATTGAAATGGTCAACCCTAACTATTCATATGGTCAGCAGTCTACACAAGTTGCTAGAGACTGCAGTTATAACCTATTTCATCTATTAAAACACCATAACATAGGATCAAAAAAGAAAAATACATAAAACAAATACAACTACTGAGATGAAAAGCTTTAAGCAGTTATCTTCTGTGTGTATTATCTGAGCTTTCTTTAATACATCTGGTTTCCATGCCAGCTAAGGGGACAAATACCTGCAGGTGTGTGTTCATATTACACATTCAAAAATAAAACCCCAATAAAAATAGCCCTATTTTTCTGCCCTGTGATTTAAACTTCCCTTACCTAAGTATTTATACCGGGTTTCAGACACTCATTGAATTTCAACAGTGAAAAATAAACAAGATGCATCTCTATTTGGTTTGCAAGATAATTTGGTTATGCTGTTTGGACTTTTAGACCTCTTTTGGAATATAAAGTTTCTGGGTCTAAAAAACATTTATTTTAGAAGTAATAATTGGTAAATGAGGGGATTTCTTCATTATGATTCACTGACTCTGGTGATTTTAAGTGCATTTTGTCTTTGGTTCATTTTAGTGTTTTATGGTGTGAAATTTACCTGCCCCCCTCTTTGATGATAGCTTTACTGCTACACTGATCTAAACACATGTGTAGATGCCACAGAGATACTGCCATTTGTCATAAACAAAAGAGCACAACAATGAGTAAAGTATCGTGTGCTCTGCCATGAAAAATATCCAGTAATATACACAGGGAGAATATGTTCTGCTGAAGTTAAAGGTTTGTAGTGCTAACAAGGATGGATTCATTAGGCCAATGGAGACTCATTAATATTTTTATTATTGTTTTCTAGATGAGAAATTCTGCTCTTCTCCAATATCTGCTTCTTCCTTCCATTCATAAGAGAAGCCACTAATAAGCCATGCACTTTTCCCCAGTAATCGCAGAATTAGCCTAGTCTTGCTCTTTTCTAATCTGGCCTCTACCAAAATTTGCTAGCTGGTAATCTTCATGTCAAACACAAGATTCCTTAGAGAAGTGGCTACTTCAAACTGGGTACATTATAATCACCAGAACAAATTTATGAAAAATGTGTATTCTCAGGTTCCTGTCTCCAAAGATTCTGATGTAGCAGACTGGGTTCCATAGAAAAACATGGAGTTGGAGCTTGTTTCACAAGACAGGTGTGTATCAATGCTCTAGGGAACAACAGCTATGAGGAAGGGAAGGAAGTGGGATGGGCAGGGAGCAACTGAATGGAAGGCCTGTAACTGGTATAGCCCTTTCAAGTTATCTTTAGCTGAGGCACAGGGCTCTGCCTTTGTAGCCCCCCAATGAGCAGGGGATACTGACTGTCTCAGAAAGGGTCATGGCTTAAGGTGAAGCCATAGCTTTGGTTAAGAATAATTCCTAATTTGTGGTCTTCTCCATTGCTTGTATCTCTCAGTCAGCAACCATAATTATTTGCGCTCTCACACAGAACTGTAAAGCCCAAGAATCTCAAATACTTAGAGCTAGGATATGGATCATTACCTTTGTTTCTGATCTCTTAAGATTTGTCCAGGTAAATGAGGCTATATTATGCATATCCTGAGGACCTGGGTATAGGGAACTAACTGCCTAGAGCTATTTCCCTCATTTGGAGGCAGTAGTTTCTGAAGCATTCAGAACAACTTAAAACTTTTCTCCAAGACATTTAGCAATCATAAATAACTACAAATAATGTTTAAAATGCACATAACAAAATAAAATAAACTATTTTCATCTTAGATGATAAAAACAAATGATGTGGAGTCAAAGATATATTTCTGAATGGCTAGGGCAGTTTATTTGTTCATTCACTTAACAATTATTTATTGAGTACCTATTATGTGCCATACATGGTACTAGGCACTGGGGATACAGCATTGAGAGAACAAGTATACAAACTTTCCATGGGGCTTATTTTCACGTGGGATATATACAATTTAAATATATTGAATCTTACTAGCCAATAGGATCCAACAGTACATTAAAAGGATTATTCACCATGACCAAGTGAGATTTATTCCTGGGATACAAGGGTGGTTCAACATTTGCAAATCAATCAATGTGATAGATCGCATTAGTAAAAGAAAAGACAAGAACCATATAATCCTCTCAATTGCTTCAGAAAAAGCATTTGACAAAGTACAGCATCCTTTCTTGATTAAAACTCTTCAAAGTGTAGGGATAGAGGGAACATACCTCAATATCATAAAAGCCATCTATGAAAAGCCCACAGCGAATATCATTCTCAATGGGGAAAGACTGAGAGCTTTTCCCCTAAGGTCAGGACCATGGCAGGGATGCCCACTCTCACCGATTGTTCAACATAATATTGGAAGTCCTAGCCTTAGCAATCAGACAACAAAAAGAAATAAAAGACATTCAAAATGGCAAAGAAGAAGTCAAACTCTCACTCTTCGCAGATGACATGATATTTTATGTGGAAAACCCAGAAGACTCCACCCCCAAATTACTAGAACTCATACAGGATAAAAAAATCAATGCACAGAAATCAGTTGCATTTCTATACACTAACAATGTAACTGAAGAAAGAGAAATTAAGGAATCGATCCCATTTACAATTGCACCAAAAACCATAAGACACTTAGAAATAAACCTAACCAAAGAGGTAAAGGATCTCTACTCAGAAAACTACAGAACACTTATGAAAGAAATTGAGGAAGACACAAAGAGGTGGAAAAATATTCCATGCTCATGAATTGGAAGAATAAACATTGTTAAAATGTCTATGCTGCCCAGAGCAATCTACATTTTCAATGCAATCCCTATCAAAATACCGTGGGCATTTTTCACAGATCTGGAACAAACAATCCTAAAATTTGTATGGAACCAGAAAAGACCCCAGGTAAGGGGAATGTTGAAAAAGAAAATCAAAGCTAGGGGCATCACAATGCCTGACTTCAAGCTGGATTACAAAGTTGTGGTACGGGCACAAAACAGACACATAGATCAATGGAACAGAATAGAGAGCCCAGAAATGGACCCTCAACTCTATGGTCAACTAATCTTTGAAAAAGCAGGAAAGATTATCTAATGGATAAGACTATCTCTTCAAAAAATGGTGCTGGGAAAATTGGACAGCCACATGAAAAAGAATGAAACTGAACCATTCTCTTACAGCATACACAAAGATAAACTCAAAATGGATGAAAGAAGTAAATGTGAGACAGGAATCCTTCAAAATCCTAGAGGAGAACACAGGCAGTAACCTCTTTGACATCAGCCGCAGCAACTTCTTGCAAGACACATCTCTTAAGGCAAGGAGACAAAGGCAAAAATGAACTACTGGGACTTCATCAAGATAAAATGCTTCTGCACAGCAAAGGAAACAGTCAACAAAACTAAAAGGCAACCTATGGAATGGGAGAAGATATTTGCAAATGACATATCAGATGAAGGACTGGTATCCAAGATCTATAAAGAGCTTATCAAACTCAACACCCAAAAAACAAATAATCCTATCAAGAAATGGGCAAAGAAGACATACAAATTGTCAACAGACACATGAAGAAAATGTTCCACATCACTTGTCATCAGGGAAATACAAATCAAAACCACAATGTGATACCATCTTACACCAGTTAGAATTAACAAGACAGGAAACAACAGATGTTGGTGAGGCTGTGGAGAAAGGAGAGGCCTCTTACACTGTTGGTGGGAATGCAAACTGGTACAGACACGCTGGAAAACAGTATGGAGTTTCCTCAAGAAGTTAAAAATAGAGCTACCCTATGACCCAGCAATTGCATTACTGGATATTTACTTCAAAGATACAGATGTAGTGAAAAGAAAGGGCACCTGCAACCCAATGTTCATAGCAGCAATGTTCACAAGAGCCAAACTGTGGAAGGAGCCGAGATGTCCTTCAACAGATGAATGGATAAAGAAGATGTGGTTCATATATACAATGGAATATTACTCAGCCATCAGAAAAGATGAATACCTATCATTTACATCTATGTGGATGAAACTAGAGGGTGTTATGCTAAGTGAAATAAGTCAATCAGAGACAGACGAAGGACAATTATCATATGGTTTCACTCATATGTGAAACATTAGGAAATAACACAGAGGATCATAGGAGAAGGAAAGGAAAACTGAATGGGAAGAAATCAGAGAGGGAGAAACACCATGAGAGATTCTTGACTCTGGGAAACAAACTGAGGATTGTGGAAGGGGAGGTGATTGGGGTTTGGGGTAACTTGGTGGTGGGCATTAAGGAGAGCATGCGATGTGATGAGCACTGGGTGTTATACGTAACCAATGAATCACTGAACACTACATCTGAAACTAATGATGTACTATATGTGGGCTAATTGAATTTAAATAAAAATAAATACATAAATATGTATATTAAATATTAATTTCCTCATCTATAAGAAAGGCCACCTGTCTTTCATGGTTAATGTAGAGAGTTATATGTAAAGTACTCAGCTTCTGTTCATAGTTATTCCAAGAAAACTTCCATTACAGACATTTTTGGTCACATGTAATAAAATAATAGAAAAGACCATTCACCATGGGGGATGGGGTGTCCAGGATTAAAGTATATCTTTATATAAGTACATTATTAAAAGTAGGTTAATTACAACTTCACCTATCCTTCTGAGAACCATGGATAGAATCTGGGAAAGATGATCGCCTCAACTCATGCTTCTCATACACCAACTCACCTCCTCTTGCCTGAATTGGTAGAATTTCAGGGGACAGAAAACAACTGGCAACCATGGGGAGACTTTTGAAGATACCAGAGACATTTGAGCTAACAGGTTTGAGCCATATCTCAAGAAAAAATGGATTGGAAATGATACAGAGCACTGGTCTCAGGTCTTAAACGTAAGAAACACTAGATCCTGAGCATGAAGAGATTTACACTTAAAAAAAAAAAAAAATATTTGAGAGTAGATTATTTTTAGCTAAGTAATTTTCTTGCTATCTTAGAATCAAACAATAAAACAACAAAATCAAACTTCTTAATAAATGTATGAGCTGTATTGCGCTTTTTTTATAAAACTGAAATTATATGCTTTTTGTAGTATCAAGTTTAAGAACAATTTTTGGGTTAGTCTGACTTCTTCCTAGCTATTCCTTTTACCAGCTGAGTGACCTTGAATATGTTTTGTGTGACTGTGAATATGCTGCCTCACTTCTTTAAATACGTTATCCCACTGCAAAACAAGCATTAACAAAACATCCTCATGTGATTATTGTGCGTATTAAATGAGGTAATTTAAGAGATGTAAATAACCCAGTTCGTATCTAGCAAATTCTTATTTATTGCTTTATTACTATATTGCTTTATTACTTTATTACAGTAATAGTGATAGTTATTTGTATTAGTATATTTAGTAGGTTTATAAATATATTAAATAAAACATTTAGCATTTGATCTCTAGCTACACTTAATTTATTCCAAAGTTGTCAAAATGGAGCAAATCCAACCATTTCTTATTTTTAAAGCAAATTTCTCATTTCTTTTAAAGAGATGGAAAAAAAGATACTTTTTTTGTGGAGTTTTGTTTCTGTAACAGGAGAACTATCCAGAAGAGGAAAGATACTGTGGCTCGCTACATTGGATCTGCCCAGATGTCATGAGTGCTCATATGGATTATAAAAGAGTGGGCATGACCTTGGTATGGTCCTTTCCTGAGGTTTGTATTTTTTGTTTTTGTTTTTGTTTTTTTCTCCCAAGTTTTTATTTAAATTCCAGCTACTTAACATGCAGTGCAGTATTAGTTTCAGGTGTAGAATTTAGTGATTCATCATTTCCAAACAACACCCAGTGCTCATCACTACAAGTGCACTTCTTAATACCCATCACCTATTTAACCTATTCCCCCTGGCTCACCTACCCTCCAGTAACCATCAGTTTGTTCTCTATAGTTAAGAGTCTGTTTCTTGGTTTGCTTCTCTTTTTCTTCCCCCATGTTCATTTGCTTTGTTTCTTAAATTCCACATATGAGTGAAATTATATGGTATTTGTCTTTCCCTGACTGACTTACTTACTTAGCATAATATCCTCTAGTTCTATCCATATTGTTGCAAATGGCAGGATTTCATTCTTTTTTATGGCTGAGTAATATTCATTGTGTATATATATATATATATATATATATATATATATATATATATCTCCTTAGTATGTGTGTGTGTGTGTGTGTGTATACACACACCACATCTTTATCCATTTATCAGTTGATGGGACATTTAGGCTCTTTCCATACTTTTGCTATTGTTGATAATGCTGCTACAAACATCAGGGTGCATGTAGACCTTCAAATCAGTATTTTTGTATCCTTTGGATAAATACCTACTAGTGCAATTGCTGGGTCGTAGGGTAGTTCTATTTTTAACTTTTTGAGGAAACTCCATACTGTTTTCCACAGTGGCTGCACCAGTTTGCTTTCCTACCAACAGTGTAAGAGTGTTCCCCTTTCTCCATATCCTTGATCCACATCTGTTGTTTCCTGTGTTGTTAATTTTAGCCATTCTGACAGGTGTGAGGTGATATCTCATTGTGGTTTTGATTTGCATTTCCCTGATGATCAGTGATGTTGATTGAGCCTTTTTTCATGTGTCTGCTGGCCATCTATATGTCTTTGGAAAAATGTCTATTCATGTCCTCTCCCCAGTTTTTAACTGGATTTTTTTGTTTTTTTGGTATTTAGTTTCATAAGAAGTACATGATTTAAATAAGCTTATTCTCCACTCAATGAACTAATAGGGTGGGTGATAAATTGCTGTGCTGTGCTGCATGAGATGTTTCAAATTCAGGAAATTATTTATTTGTGTATGAAAAATATTTGTCTTCCCAAAAGAGCCTGTTATGATAGCCTTCAATATTCATTCATTATTAAGTCAAATTGCCAGGTTATGGAATAAAACTCTGTTTTAGAAGAGAAAGCTAATTATTGAACTTCTAAAAGCTTTCATCATCAAGCTAGAATACTTAATGTTTAATATTTGAGTTTCTTTATCAGAAAATAAGATAACTGGTTTTAAGTCTCCTAAAAATTCCTCCTACAAATGCCTCCTAAATTAAACTATAATCCCTGCCACCCCCAAACATTTCTCTTCTTTGTAGAATTCTAAAGGGAAACCTGCTGTACTTACACATGCTAAGATATAATTTTCCAAAGCCTGTGCCCTGTCCAATTTTTCTAATAGCTCTGAGAGCCTAATATAGTTCCTATATTCAGGGTATATAAAGCCTGTCAACATTAAAATGGTCTCTTTCTTTCTCTGTCTGCCTCCTACCCCATTCTAACCTCCCTCTCCATTCTTATTTTAAAATGCATTTAGCTCTTAGGACATTTCTCAGACTTTTATTCTTCTCAGTATCCCAGAGCCAAGAATTTAGCTCTCCAAAATATTAAAATCATTTAACTCACATTTACCTCATATTTTTAAATAAATCACCAGTAACATATTTAGATTTCTTTTGACTAAAGTAGAATACTGAAGATGCTTCTCTTCATTAACACAAACTTTTTAAAGCATTCTGATTTCCACTCAACAATAGGATATCCTAATGACAAATATCTTTTTTGCTTAAGTAAGTTGTCCTCAATAAAAATATATTCCTATAATATATAATTGATACCAAGTATATTTTTATGAAATTTTATAGGAAACATTTCTCTAAAGCACATACATGCATATTAAGTATAATGATTATCTAAAAATATATCTTCACATTTTTTTTTTATTTTCTAGATTTCTTTTGTAGCCCCAAACAACATTTAGTTTTTCACTAAATAGTTGCTTATCACACAGTTGGCCAGCAATTTCCAAAGTCGTGCTTTATTAGAATAGTGTCAAGAGATGCAATGCAAGATACAGATTGTGTGATCAAGTGTAAGAAATACCTTTGAATTGCATAATGTACATCGGCATTATAGAAGCTCTGTGAAATATGGTAGCCATGACACTAATCTTGTTTAACTCAAAATTCATAACCTTAAAGAACACTGACTTAATTAATTCATCAACAATCAATATTTGTGTATTGAACCAATATTTTTAACAATTATTGTGTGTCAGGCTGTATTCCTGGAAGAAAAAAAAAATAGATGGCAGTAAAAAAAATGATTCTGGTCCTCAGAAGTTTATATGCTGATAATAATAATAATAATAATAATAATAATGATAATAATAATGGGAGCTCTTTTTTATATGAGTAATGCCAATTAATTATTAAAACTGTTTTAAACATTTAAAGGCACCGTTTTTTAGATGAAAAGAAAACCGAAGCACAGAGAGAAAGAATGTAAATTCTCAAGGCAACAAATTGTGTAAGTAAGAACTAAGGCTAGGGGCGCCTGGGTGGCTCAGTCGTTAAGCGTCTGCCTTCGGCTCAGGTCATGATCCCGGAGTCCTGGGATCGAGCCCCGCATTGGGCTCCCTGCTCTGCGGGAAGCCTGCTTCTCCCTCTCCCACTCCCCCTGCTTGTGTTCCCTCTCTCGCTGTTGTCTCTGTCAAATAAATAAATAAAATCTTTAAAAAAAAAAAAAAAAAAGTAAGAACTAAGGCTAAAAACCAGGTGTTCTACCCTCAACCCTGTGTTCCTAAATGCTAGACTACAGGTGCTTAAAATCATGTCTTTGCAAATCATACAACCAATTGTAGGTAGCTTGATATCCAGGACTGTTCCATCCTGTTAAAAGTTTATATTCTTTTCCTAACATAGTTCCTGATATATTATATTGCCATAGACACTGCCCAATAAATAAACAAATAGCTGAACAAGCATATGTTCACCACTGATCTAAAAGACAAGTAACTGCTGCTCAGTTATTGCTTCCCACTGAATAAAAAGTAGGTCAAGATTAGCATCTTTCATATTCTTGCTTTCCTCTTTTCCATCACCAGGACTACAATTTATGTAAAAACAAACTATTATCAACCATTTGGTTTTAAGACCAAAACCTGTTCAAGACCAAACCCTTCACCATTCCCATAAACTGACCAATGATCATTCATTATTGTCTTGCTCTTCTTACCATTGACTAGTTCCTCTCTATTGGCTCTACTCTCTTCTCGGTTTGCTCCAAATTTAAATCCATACTTCATTCACCATAAACTTCTAACCCTCCTCATATCAACTTCTTAAAATATAGTTAATACTCACCAATTCCATATTTCTCTTCAATTCCATTTCCAATAAAACTTCAAGTCATGATGACTTCATATTTTTAAATATTTTACAATCTAATCAGCATCTGTTCATTCACTCACCTAGCTTATCAAACAATACTCTTGAGAGATTCGGTCCTTCCTCTCTTCCATTCTCAGATGAAATAAATCACCATGCACTATAGATTCTACCTCTCTCTCTCTCTCTCTCTCTTTAATTGAATCCATCCATTTCTCTCTGTGTTTGGTATTATGATTCTCTTTGAAGCCAGCCTTGTTTCTCCCCTGGATTATTGCCATAGCCTCCCTACTGTTTTCATTGCATTTTCTTTTTCACTTCTCACCCATTCTAACTCTAGCCAGAGGGATGTGTGTAGGAATGTGACTGCCATGCCCCTGCTACTATTCCTGGTAGAGGAACATGCAGAAGGTATAGCTACAATGTAAAAATAATACAAAACTGCAAAGAAAGACACCATGCTCCATATGGTCCTAGTTCTGGTGCCAGACCCATATAATCCACTTCAACTTTCCTACTAATCCACACTTGTTTTGGCTTTTGCAGGAAGGAAGAGAAGGGAATTGTCATTTTAAGAAGAAAATTTCATAAGTTATTGATACTTTTTCTCCTCCTTTCCTATAAATGGAGGGTGGAATCAAATGCTGCTACCAATTCTCCATTCTTTTACTCCTAAATTGAGAAAACTCTACTGAATTTTGATGAGACTTCACACCACTGGTGTTTCTTTTGCAATATGGGCATGCAAAAGAAGAAACACAGTAAAGCTGAGATTGCAGCCTCTGTGATTCCCACTTCTTGGTGTGGAAAGGGTCTATGTGTTTCTCCTAGGGGCATGGAGGGTAAATGAGCACTGAGCACCTGCAGTATGTCGGTATGAGATAGAAGAAGAGTTATAAGAATGTGGTAAAAAAAAAAACAAAAAAAACATTTCCACCTCGATTGGCTCACCAAAATTAGAGAACTGTATGGGGGGGGGGGGTATTGTGTGACAGCCTGAACAACAAGTGCACCCCATGGGAGAGAGTATGTGAATACCAACAGCACACGGGAAGCCAATGACAATGCAATTAGAAGAAAAGAATATCTATAACCAACAAGGGAGGAGTCTGAAAACTTGTAACCAATGTGTGTTTTTCTTATCTAGGCTAATATTTTTTTTTTTGCTATCCCCTCCCCCTGCCATTCCCTGCTTCTGCAGTAGACACCAGGTCTATGCAAAACAAAAGTGAGGATAAGGGTTAAAAAAGAAACTAGGTCTAACCTTGCTTCTACCTTTGCCCTCTGGTAACTTATTGAAACCACTAATAACCTGGGTCTTAGAGAAGTGTCCAACATGACAGAAGCAAGAGCTAATATTTAAAATTCACTGAATATTTATCCAAAATTAGAGTGTTTTAAAATCTGAAAAATTCGTGGATGGAACTTTTTTTTTTTTTTTTTGTTAAATTCTGCGATTCCATTTGTTGGCACATTTAAATTCTCTTGTACCTAATACACAATTAATGAGGTTTCAAATATTAAAGTTGATCTTAATTACTGTTTAAATACTATGGCATCACTGAATTGAGTTTACTTAATTCATATCTGTTAGCTCTTCTTTAAAAAAGCAAATATAGGGGTGCCTGGGTGGCTCAGTCGTTAAGCGTCTGCCTTCAGCTCAGGTCATGATCCCAGGGTCCTGGGATCGAGCCCTGCATGGGGCTCCCGGCTCAGCGGGAAGCCTGCTTCTCCCTCTCCCACTCCCCCTGCTTGTGTTCCCTCACTCGCTATCTCTCTCTGTCAAATAAATAAATAAAATCTTTAAAAAAAAAAAGCAAATATGTGGGGCACCTGGGTGGTTCAGTCGGTTAAGCATCTGCCTTTGGCTCAGGTCATGATCCCAAGGTCCTGGGATCGAGCCCCACATCAAGCTCACTGCTCAGCGGGGAGCGTGCTTCTCCCTCTGCCTGCCATTCCCCCTGCTTGTGCTCTCTCTCTCTGTCAAATAAATAAATAAAATCTTTAAAATATAGATAAAAAAATAAAAAAAGCAAATACGTATAATCATCCCCTTGATTAAATGTCCTCAATGACTTTCCACTGAAGTTATGATAGAATCTAAGCAGTTTTTGTCTAAAAAGCACCTCCATAATTTATCCCATGCCTCTTTCATAAGCTTTATTTTCATATATTCCCCAATTGCTCTGTGTATTTTTTGTTTTTTTTTAATTTTGTTTATTTGACAGAGAGAGACACAGCAAGAGAGGGAACACAAGCAGGGGGAGTGGGAGAGGGAGAAGCAGGCCTCCCGCTGAGCAGGGAGCCCGATGTGGGGCTTGATCCCAGGACCCTGGGATCATGACCTGAGCCGAAGGCAGACGCTTAAAGACTGAGCCACCCAGGAGCCCCTGCTCTGTATGTTCTAATACTATCCCTAATGGGATAAGATTAGATCATTATGCATATATGATTTGGGAAACAACATTATAAAACCCCTCTAGTTCTCTGGATTAGCCCTGTGTTGCAGAATATAAAATCTTCTAAAAAGCTACTTCTTCCAAGCCTACATGTGAGTAGATATCTAGAGTTGCTTATTGTGATAACTTGCCAAACTTGTATCTTAGTTTTACTCAGCTATAATTACCTACCACCCTGGAAATGTTCAACTTATAAACTGCACACCATCATACAGACATGATTGAATAATAAATATCCAAAATCTACTTAATAAACCACAATTTAATGCAAAAAAAAGGTCTTCACTGAAAGTAAATATCAAAGACATATCACCTAACCATTGTTTTTCCATTGGATATTGGGTCTAATCAATGTATTGTTCTTTTCTGACATGTAACATTCATGTAGTTTTTCTATGTCTAAGATAGTATATAAAAAGCTGAGATAAAAAGCAAAGATCCTCTATCACAGAGGGGAAAAATAATTACTAAGTATCATTCTGCATTAAATATTGTGTGGGGCACTTTTTATAATAATGCAATGAGGTAAATATTATTCCATGTTATAAATGATGATACTGAAGCACACAGGGTGAGCCAATTCTCTAAGAAAATCCTTCATGCATTTATCTTTGCAAGCTACAGTTTTAAAACTGGCATTTGATTAACATTCACTTTTCCACAGATCAGGGGACCTGATGGGAGAGAGCTTATCTTCGCACTTCTTAAAATTACACAGAAGAAAAAGTATAAGAGAAATAGAAAGAAACTCAGAAATAACAGAAGGAGATAAAGGAAGGAATGATGAAAGAGAGTGAAGAATCCATTGAATATCCAGTTTAAAACCTCTTTATGTTCCAGGAAAAAAAAATAAATACGTGAATAATTCTTTTAAAAGTCACTTTATTGATTTGACCAATAAAACACAAAAAAAGAAAATGCTAAGAACCTTGAAGCTATTATTAAATAACTGCAAGTTATAGTAACAAACTACCTGAAGACAGGTAAAAGGCCCTGTATTTTGATTGTGAACAATTAGACTTACAAAGGACACTTTCCTATTAAAAAGGCCATCAAAAGGGAGATTTACTGCTAACATGGAAATATGCACAGGAATAATCTCTGTTCCAGCTTATTTCTGAAAGTCAGTTTTTCCTTTAGGCAAAAAAGAAAAAAAAAAAAAGATATGGAACTTGGGAGTTGATACTCAATTTTTAAATTAAGAACGGTCAAAATGAAACTTAATGCCTTCCCTCAGTAAATAGTACACAGACTGTTTAAACAGTTTTCTAGGGGTGCCTGGGTGGCTCAGTCGTTAAGCGTCTGCCTTCGGCTCAGGTCATGATCCCAGGGTCCTGGGATCGAGCCCCACATCGGGCTCCCTGCTCAGTGGGGAGTCTGCTTCTCCCTCTCCCACTCCCCCTGCTAGTGTTCCCTCTCTCGCTGTATCTCTCTCTGTCAAATGAATAAATAAAATCTTTGAAAAAAAAATAGTTTTCTAAAAGCTTTTCAACATTTTTTAATCATGTAAAGTATGTTTTCCTAAAACACAACCATCATCTCTAGCCAGGACCCAATTAGGTACCTGTTACATTTCTGAAACCAAAGAGACATTTAAGAATATTGGACTTTTTGGGGCACCTGGGTGGCTCAGTCGTTTGGCGCCTGCCTTCGGCTCAGGTCATGATCCCAGGGTCCTGGGATCGAGCCCCACATCGGGCTCCCTGCTCAGTGGGAAGCCTGCTTCTCCCTCTCCCACTCCCCCTGCTTGTGTTCCCTCTCTCGCTGTGTCTCTCTGTCAAATAAATAAAATCTTAAAAAAAAAAAAAAAGAATATTGGACTTTTTTATTTTCTTTTTAATTTTAAGACTTAAACCTGAAAGAATACCAGTTAGATTTAACTAGTCAAATGGTTTTGCTTTTACTAGCTGTGTATATTCAATTCCATTCAGTCATGAATTCCAAAAACATGAAAAGCATTCTATTCTAGTTTTTAGAGGGAAACAAACATGGTGTGGGTACTCAAAAAAGGAATTATATGAACTAAAGGCCACCCTGTGTCATTTTTTATAAATACCCCAAGGAGGGGCGCCTGGGTGGCTCAGTCGTTAAGCGACTGCCTTCAGCTTGGGTCATGATCCCAGGGTCCTGGGATCAAGCCCCACATAGGGCTTCCTGCTCAGCGGGAAGCCTGCTTCTCCCTCTCCCACTCCCCCTGCTTGTATTCCCCCTCTCGGTGTCTCTCTCTCTCTCTGTCAAAATAAATAAATAAAATATTTTAAAAAAATAAATAAATACCCCGAGTAATATCCTCATAGTATCTTTATTTTCTCTTGAGGTATCCTATAGCTAAAATTCCTTTCCAAAAATTTGTTGAAGAAGTTGGGAAGGGTGTTAAAAACATGATTAGTTTATTTTTTTCAAGTTTTTACTTAAATTCTAGGTAATTAACATACACTGTAATATTAGTTTTAGGTGTAGAATTAGTGATTCACCATTTACATACAATACCCAGTGTTCATCAAAACCAGTGCCCTCCTTAATACCCATCACCCATTTAACCCAGCCCCCACCCACCTCCACTCAAGCAACCTTCAGTTTGTTCTCTATAATTCAGAGCCTCTTTCTTGGTTTGCCTTTTTCTTTATCCCCATGTTTATCGGTCAAATTCAAAAATATGAGTGAAATCATATGGTATTTGTCTTTCTCTGACTGACCTATTTCACTTAGCATAATACTCTCTCGCTCCATCCATGTCATTGCAAATAACAAGATTTCATTCTTTTTTATGGCTGAGTAATATTCCACTTTGTATATATACCACCTTTTCTATATCCATTTATTAGTTGGACACTTGGGCTCTTTCCATACTTTGGCTATTGTTGATAACGCTGCTATAAAGGTGCTATCAGGGTGCATGTAGCCCTTCAAATCAGTAATTTTGTATCCTTTGGGTAAATATCTAGTAGTGCAATTGCTGGGTCATAGGGTAGTTCTATTTTTAACTTTTTGAGGAACCTCCACACTGTTTTCCACAGTGGCGGCACTTACACAACAGTGTAGGAGGGTTCCCCTTTCTCTGCATCCTCACCAACATCTGTTCCCTTCCCTCATTGATCCTGTGAGTTCAATATTTCTAGCTTTGATTATTTACCTGTAATATAACACACAAAAAAAACTGTCACTGTAAATACTAAAGGTATTCTGATAACACACTATTTTTAGAAGAAAATATTCAAATGACATCTATTTCTATTTTAAAGCTGCAACTTCTAGATTCAACCGTGCAGTATTTGCATTTGTATTTCAAATGAGTAGACCATATTTTATTACATAAGAAATCAACAAGGTGATATAAGCTTTGTCTTAAACTTTATTTAATGCAGAGTTGATAATTGGTAGCATTGAAGTGGCCCTTAACATAGGGTTTAGAAAAATTCTCTTCCTTTATTTATAGAAAATGTCCATTCAATTGCTATTGCATTAAACTTCTTTTTTTTTTTTTTAAAGATTTTATTTATTTATTTGAGAGAGAGAGAATGGGAGAGAGAGAGAGAGCACAAGAGGGGGGAGGGTCAGAGGGAGAAGCAGACTCCCTACTGAGCAGGGAGCCCGATGTGGGACTCGATCCCGGGACTCCAGGATCATGACCTGAGCTGAAGGCAGTCGCTTAACCAACTGAGCCACCCAGGCGCCCTATTGCATTAAACTTCTAAAGCATGAATCCAATAAGCAGCATTATGGCTTATTAATTTTAATTCAATCCCTTTCACTTTTGATGAATAATACAACTTCTTCTAATACACATAAAACAGAATCAGAAAATATTACAACAGTGAAGTTGAAATCTTCTACTTTATCAGATTTTTTTCTTAATTTATATCTCCCCTTCATTTATTTTTCTTTGTTCATTTATCTTTCTAATATTGCTGAATGGAGTTTTAAAGTGTTCTAAAAGCGATGCAAAATCTGTGCTGCTTTCAGGTAATGCCTCCCAGGTGCAACTTCTAAACCAGCCTCCTTCTGCTTCAACTGTCACATTTTAAAATAAATTTGAGACTTACCATCCACCGGCTATTGAAATTCATGAATTAATTGACTTGAATGTTTTGGCTTTCTTTGATCTAAGCTATTTTCTCAGTAATACTGTGATTTACCCGACATTAAAGGGCAAACTGAGCAATGAGTTTCTGGAACTACATTCGTATAAAACAGCACCAGTTTACCAATGAATGGCATATAGTCTGACTTTAGATTTTACTTCCTCTTACTCTCTTCATTGTAGTGGCAAAAAGTTTTTTTTTTTTTTTTAAGATTTTATTTATTTATTTGAGAGAGAGAATGAAAGAGAGAGAGCACAAGAGGGGGGAGGGTCAGAGGGAGAAGCAGACTCCCTGCTGAGCAGGGAGCCCGATGCGGGACTCGATCCAGGGACTCCAGGATCATGACCTGAGCCGAAGGCAGTCGATTAACCAACTGAGCCACCCAGGGGCCCCGTGGCAAAAAGTTTCTGATATCCATCTTTTCAATTTAAAATGAGAAGGGAAAAATAATTTTAAAAAAGAATTAATCTGTGCTTCATATAACTGAATTTTTACTATTATAATTTCAGTCTAGGTAAACAGATGTAGAAAATATAATTCCAAGTATCTGTCTGTATTATTAAGAAAATCCTGATGCAGATAGATGTTTGTGATGGACAATATGACTCCCGCATCAAAAACACAGAGACATTTTCTTGGTATCTCTCCTTGCACTATTTATTTATTGTTATAAATAATAATTTCACTGTATTATTTTATACCCCAAATTGTGGCAATTACCTCCTAAATTGTATTGTACACATCTATCTAGAATTCTGCCAATTCTGCCTTCTTAATATTATGGGCTCTACCTAAGAATCTCAAATTGTGAAAACCAGAAACTAGGATTAATAGATTGAGGATGAGAGGAAAATAATTCCGAAGATAATAAATCCAAACACCTGTTTTAATGAACAAATTAGGCTGATACAAGCAGGAGACATACTGGGTGGGCACAAATAAATGGGAACTAATGTTAGACATGTGACCCTAAAAGAACCAGTTGAAATCTTTTTGCATGGATTCATATAGATCAATCAAGAGATTCTTTCTGAGATAATGAGCTTGAACATTATGTAAGCTTTCTAATGTTAGCGGCTGTATTTCTAACCTTAATATGGAAACCTGATAGATTTTTTCCAGTGCAGAGGGGTGCAGAATTGGTAAATGGGAAATGAAAGATCCCTGAATTCATTGTTTTTGAAAACCCGGACATAGCTGTGCCTGAACTGCTGAACTTTTCAAATAAGGTAAGCCAATAATTTCGTCGTTGTTGTTGTTGTTATTATTGTTGTTTTTGTTGCATTAATTACTTTTAACTTAGGTCTCTGTCCTTTGCAAAGGAAAACACCATGACCAAAATGAGTTGAATGAGTTGTTGGATAAGTAGAGGAAATGAGGTAACTTGAGACCACAAAATGATCTAGAACTTGCTGACAACCTTAGTGCTTGTCATTATTACCAAGGAGACAGATGCAACTAAGAAAGTCTACAGCTTGTCTGAGCAACTATGTCCTAGATCTCATAACACCTGAATTTTAAACCTCAACAGACATGGATAAAGAGTATGAATTAACTGTTTTATAGAGTTTGGGCGCCTGGGTGGCTCATTTGGTTAAGCATCTGACTTTGGCTCAGGTCATGATGTCAGGGTCCTGGGATCGAGCCACCACATTGGGATCCGTGCTCAGCGGGGAGTCTGTTTCTCCCTCTGCCTGCCCCGCCCCCGCCCGCCGCCGCCCCGCCACGCTGCTCATGCTTTCTCTCACTCTCTCAAATAAATAAAATATTAAAAAAAAATAGAGATCAGCTTATTTTGCCAAACATTTTTAAGATTTATTTATTTATTTATTTTAGAGAGAGAGAATGAGAGAGAGAGAGAGCACATGAGAGGGGGGAGGGTCAGAGGGAGAAGCAGACTCCCTGCAGAGCAGGTAGCCCGATGCGGGACTGGATCCAGGGACTCCAGGATCATGTCCTGAGCCGAAGGCAGTCGCTTAACCAACTGAGCCACCCAGGCGTGCCCCAAACATTTTTAAATACCCTAACAGGCTGCCGTGAAGAAAGGAAATATTAAAATTTAAAGACATTGCTTTCGATGAACTTACAGTCTACTTACAATACAAATAGTTATAAAAGAAATTTTTTAAAAAGTTATTAAGGCCTTAATACCAAGCAAAGGATTCAATATTACTTTACCCCTTTTTAAATTCCCCTAAGCATTTCTTTTCCCTCATTAGTAATGTATTTGTCATCTCCCCCCTCCTCATTTTAATTCCACTATTGGCCACTGCTATGTAAAGTAAAGGATCATAGGATCTTAGAGTCAGCAGAGACTTTAGATCTGGCAGGTCCAACCCCCTTAATTTATAAGGCATGACTAAAACTTTTTCCAGCTTTTAAGGTTCTTTAAAGAAAATGCACCTAAGAACAAACAACTTGCTCAACTTAGTCAGATTCAAGAGCTATGTCACACATTATTATATCTATGAAGGGGTGGTTTTTATTTTATTTTATTTTTTTTTTAAAGATTTTATTTATTTATTTGAGAGAGAGATAGCAAGAGCAGGAGCACAAGCAGGGGGAGTAAGAGAGGGAGAAGCAGGCTCCCACTGAGCAGGGAGCCCGATGCGGGGCTCGATCCCAGGACCCTGGGATCATGACCTGAGCCGAAGGCAGATGCTCAACGACTGAGCCACCCAGGCGCCCCTGAAGGGGTGGTTTTTAAAGAACATGGTCATACTTCACAATTTCCACATCAGAATATGAGATTCATGCCCATGCTCCATGTTCCCTCATTATTCACTAAGTTTTTAAATTTCAAAAATTTAGGAAAATGTTATCAGAAGAAGGTACCATATTCCTTAATTTTAATTCAGTGCATAATGCAATCTTTAATATATTTTAGGTTGATTTTAGTCTTAAGGGGCTTCCACTTCCATCTTAATAAAGGAAATTAAGAGAAATTGAAAAATTAAAAAAACTGAAAAAGCAAGTCTTAGGTTTCCATACATGTATAAAATATTTAGCTTCCCTGGACCCCACCCAATACATGGTACTAAGTGCAAAAAAGAAAAAAAAAAAAAAAAAAAAGAAGAGGAAAAAGAAAATAGAAATCCTGACCTATATATGCTCTTCTAAGCATCCACAGGTGGTTAATGACTGGGGGAAAAAAAAATGAGTATATTTTACTATCAGTAATTTAGAATATTTTATGTGAACAGAGAAAAATCTAACTGGGTAATTCCAATTTTTGTTCAAATAAGTCAGAGGATAGAAACTAAGAAGTAAGCATTAAAGGGGGTGCATGCAGGTGATTGTTGTGAATTCAGGTTTTGAACTGGGCAAAAGCACTTTGCTTAGAGTTGCAGTGTGACTATACAGTGGTAATTCTCCACTCCAGAAAGACCTTTCAAGAATGACAATTTTGGCACCCCCAATAGTATTTTGATATTATTTTTTATCTATTCTTTTCATATATATTAGCAGTGAAAAAAAGGGCAGAAGTTTCTAGAAATGAGATAATTAGTTTTTTTTAAAGGTTAACATATATGATTTTTAGCTTCATGGCTTTTACTCAACATGAGTAGGTGCTTGCTGACTTAACAGATAGTTCTAGCATAGCAGCCTATTCACGACACATGATTCTGAGAATCAAGATTCAAGATCAGAATAAAACCAATCATAAGGTTGCCTTTCTATTGAACCATCAAGCTGGTAGCCTAGGGCAAATAAAATTTTAGTAAATGGATTGATTTCAGAGCTTAGTCTAAAGGTCAAATTAGCAGGTGGTAGTTTTTTGTTTTGCTTTGTTTTGCTTTGTTTTGTTTAATCTCAGCAGCCAGACTGAAAATTTATTGGGGCATGGTAGCAGCCAGGCTATTAAAGTACCTGCTTGTTCTTAAAACTGTAGTTTTTGTGTGCATGTGTGTGGGCACACGTGTGTGTGTGTGTGTGTGTGTGTGTGTATGTGTAGCATAATATTTTTAAGCTCCATTTCCTTTTAGACTTAAGTCTCCAGAATAAAGATCGTTTTCCTTAATGGAGATGAAAGACATTGAATGTCTGCTTTGTCAGTCATCTATTCACAAAACAGTATCTAGAAGGAGTGTTCTTTCTTCAATCTCAAATGAAAACAAACACAACTATCTGTTTCTGTTGGCATTTATTACAAAACCTCAGTCCATTCTCTGCCTCTTTCTTCTTACACTTATTCTAAAATTCATATAAATCTTCAGATAAATCTGATTTCTCCATGATTATGAATCTTCCCTTTTGTAAGTCATTAAAAAAAACACATCACCTAAAAACCTTGCACTTTTTTTTTTGTCATTTACATTAATGTTGGCAAGATTAACTAAAAAAAAAATCTTACATATCCCCATGAGTCATTGTAAAAGGACTTTTATTTTTAACTTAATTCCATCCAACAAGAAAAGAGTTGGTGGGTGACAGAGAAGTCATGAGTTTTAGTGTTTGAATGAAGCTTGATATTATCTAGTTGAAGCCACACATTTTACACATCAGAAAAGATGAGTTCAGAGATTAAGTGGCTTATATAAAATCACATATAGAAAAGTAAAAATAAAATAAAATCACATAGCATGTGGAATATGTTCAGCTATTTGATTCAACATTTAATGTTATTTCTGATGAAAAAATTGTTATGATATGTGTCTAATAGAGAATAGGAAATATTAGCCATAGTCATAGAAAATGATGTTTTACAAACTTGAGAAAACATATATAAATGGAAAGAAATTATGTCTGCAAATAAAAGTAAATATGACAGCCATTAGGTTGTTAGTCTTAAGAATCTGGGGAAAGGAGAAAATTAAAATAGTTTATAAAATGAGGAAAATGGCTAAGGGTACTGGTTAAAAAAAAAGATATCAACATAGTTTGAAAAGTCAATAAAATCAAGTTTAAAGATCCATTATAAAATTAACTCCACAAAAACTGCCTACTTGCAAGGCCACCATGCACAGACATGGTTTGATATAATTTTCCAGACTGGGACAGTGTCTTTAAAGCACGTAAGCTGAACCAGACAATTTCATACACTTGCATACTTGATGAACTGAAATTCCCATTTGCTTGTCATTACCTCTGATATGAGCACACACAGCTATTGTCATTATGTATTAGGGCTTGAAAAACAAACAAGAAACATTTCCATACTAACTAGAAAATGCTGAAAAATTGCATGCTACAAAATTTGAGATACTTAAATTAAAAAAAATATATTGAAAGCTCAATCCAAAAACCTATGTGTGAGACAAAGATTCGTCCAAAATTAAGATCAAGAGCCCTCTTTAGAAACAAATTAAGCAGGTCATAAAGTAGTATTACGTCATACATGGATTCCAGTATGATCATTAAGAACCTCATCAGAACCCAAAAGCTACATAGAATGGTGCAGCCATGGAAAATTCATTCCAAGTTTATAGCTCACTTGGGCAGCTACACAAGAATAGAACTAGAACACAGCTATACCTCATTTTGAACTAGGCAAATGGTTCCAGGCAAATAATTGGATTATTATTTCACCTAACTAACTGGTAAGCCCATAATAAATAAATGACAAAGATAATAAAAATCAGGCATTCACTGATTTCAGTTTTGACTTACTTGATAATCTGTAGATTAATGGATATGTTGGTTAACAAAGTATAACCCAGAAAATGTAACCATTATTTTCAGTTTCTTTAATTTAAATGAAGTACTGAAATAAGAATCCAAAAATCTCAACATATATTTAAAATCCTCATACTGAACAATATATAGACAGAGAAATTTATCAACTCTATTAAAAATATTTCAGATGAAAGGGCTACCCTGATAACTCTGAATGCATTAAAAAGAATGAAATAATAGAATAAAGCTTCCATGACCTGAAGAAAGACTTAAGTCTTTAGATCGACAGTGTTAAAGCAATACACAAAAAACATAATAAAGAAATTCACAAAATCACCCATTCAGATACTGGTTTATTCACCAAATATACTAGATGTTGAAAGCAGGTCAGTGAACAAAAAAGATCAATTCCCCCACCCCCATGGAACTTAAATCCCTGTAAAGGCAGACATTATAGATTAGTAAGTTATATATTAGAAGATAACAGATGCTAAGGAGAAAAATAAACAAGTGAAAAAAAAAAGTGCTGGAAGGGGAAAAGGTTGATTTGTACTTTTAAATAATATGGTCAAGGAAGAACTCCTTAAAAATGCAATATTGGGTTTAAGGTTGAAAACTCTGATGGAGGGACCCTACAATATCTAGAGGAAAAATTCCATATATAACATGTAAACATAACCATGATCCATCTCAAAATATAATCCTATCTTAAGGTTTTAATGTCAATGAAAATTTTTAAAAATCATAGCTAAACCCAGAGAGAAAAGCAGAATTCCTACCAAAGGGTAATGCAAAACATCAAAACTTCCCTTCTCAAGTACAAATAACAGAGTACTATAGAATGGTATTTACCAAGTATAGAAGAGGACAAGTTTGTGTACAGAATTCTAACTGAGCAAGGAGTGTCATTCATGTTTGACAGTACATACCTGGAAGTCATTTTGTTCATGCTTAAGTTCAGAAATTATCTTATTTAAATATTTCACTTACAAACACCAGATATATGTTGAAAAAAATAGATTGAAAGTTCAATCTAATGAGAGATTCAAAGAATGAAAAACTTAACACTTTCGGGAAGAGAGAAAAACTCATGGGGAAAATTTAAACAATGTTTCATATTTTGACTAATCATTGTGAATAGAGTTATACAATAATGTCAATGTCAAAATTATTTTTAAGGTGAAAAAGGTTTATTTCTGTTGTCACTTGGTTCTCTGGTGGCACTTATGTATAGGTAATTTTTTCCTTATGTTCCTAATTATCACTCTCTCAGATTTTTATGTTTGAGGAAAAAACATTTTTTGAATAATTAAATGTTTGTTTTAGTAATATCTTCCTTCAAATAGTAAACAGAATAGTAAATTCTATTTCATGCAATATGTTGCTACCATATTAAATGCCTGAAGTTTCCTGGGGAACCCAGATAATTTAAAGTCCAAATGACAGGGGGCTAGGATGCTAATCCTTGCAAGGACTATTTTACGTATTTTGTCATTGAACCATTTCTCTGTAGACACACACGAACACACACACACACACAACACAGTGGAAAGAACAAATTACAATAAACTTAGTGGCTTAAAACACAAATTTATTATCTTGCAATTCTTGAGGACAGAAATCTAAAATGAGTCTGCAGGGATGCTTTCCCCTCCAGGGTTTTAGGAGTGCATCCAATGTCCTTGCATTTTCTAACTTCTAAAGGTTGTCTGTATTCCTTGGCTTGTGGTTCCCTTTTCTATCTTCAAATCAGCAGCATAGCATCTTCAAACTCTCTCTGTTTCTGTGTTCATCATCAGACCTCCTTCTTAGACTAACTTTCGTGGCTCCCTTTACAAAAGCTCTGTGATTACAATGGACACATCCAGACAATCCACTAATCCCAGATAATCAAGATTCTTAATTTAGTCACATCTGCAAAATCCTTTCAGCATGTAGGCTAATGTATGTTCACAGGTTATGCGGATTAGGACATGGATATCTTGAGGCCATCATTCAGCTTAGTATGTGTATATGTGTGTGTATGTGTGTGTGTGTATCTATCAAGGCATTCTGGGTGCAAAAATTCATCATTTAAGTTCCTTTTTTTTTTTTTTTTTTTCTTTTTTGCTATTCAGCTACAGACTATTTTAAAGATTAAAAATCAAATGAACATTAAGTCCCTGTTATCCTGGGAGAAACTACCTCTAGAAAATGCATATGGACAATCAGCTATTCTATATAGAATGCAATAGTTTTACAAATTTATGTCTTTGAAGTTAATATAGATATATACACTATCCCAACTTTTAGCTTTAAAACACGTAAAACAGATCCATGCAATAAAAATCACTGAGAGTTTAGAGAACTTATCTGAGAGAGAACATATAAATATTTCAGAATGGATTTTAGGCTTTTCTTAGCTTTTAGAAACCTCCAAATCCCCTTCTAGCATGCAAAAAAGTGCTCCTTGAATAATTTCAACTTCTCAGGTGCTTTCATCCAAGAGAAATTTGGGGAGATTTTGCCTGCAGGCATTAAAAGCACTAAATCCTGTAATACAAAATACCACTTATGCTTCTGAGCTTTTCACCACTGAATTCAGGAAGCTCCCTCATTGAGTAGCATTCTAAAATAACTTAGGCAGGATTAGATATTATTTAAATACACATAGAAATTGCTGTTTGGAAAAGCTTTCAAAAGCGACTAACTCTAATTACGAATGCCAGCAAATATTACGTATAATCATGGAAGTGATCTGTAAAAGGAAGCAGGTCCTAAGACAAATACTGCTGTAACAAAAAGAAGCAGACCAGAGGGCAAAGGAAGATGTGGTTTAGTTCGATATCCTCAAACACATATAGGGAATTACTTACTATAGATCTTATAGATATCTATAGATATTATAGATCAATTTCCCGAATGACAATTGCAGACAATCATGAGCTAGACCCGAGAGCTTGAAAGCTCCATGTAGGCACAGCTCTGAATGGTGGAGAGGGGCTATGACATCAGTAGCCTGTCTTGTGAGGGCAACGCTGCAGGGTTGTGCACATCAGCGTGGTTTGGAGGTGGTTATCAGTAGAGATTAGGGTGCAGGTGTTGGAGGAAAAATAAAATTTAAAAAATATGTGCTGATCAAACAGAGTGTTCGCATTATGGGCATGATTAAGGCGAAGGCAAAAGATTAGAAAACAGTTAGAAATGAATAAATGTGTACATGTAAATTTTTCTTTATATATGGGTAAAGGAATCTTCTATTTCTTTTTATTTTTTGTAGAACACATAAGGGAAAAAAGCCCAAGGGCCGGCAGAAGAAATGAGAAAAATGAAATGACAGAAAGAATTAAGTCTCAAGTGGCTTGGCAAAGCAAATTTAAATGCCTGGCTGTGTTCTTAAAGGAAAAAGGGGAGGAAAAAAACAAAAAAACAAAAACGAGGTCTGTTCTATGTTTGCTTATATCCTTTCCTTGGGATTTTGGTCAGTACCTGCCATTTATTTCCTACTACTGAGAACAGTTTTGTTTGTTTATTTTGGTTTTTATTTAAACGAGTGAATCCTTTTAGGGGCACTCTACAGAGATTTACATTCATATGTCCAGTGGGGCACAGATGACGTTTTCCCTAGAGTATACTGACAATGATGATGAGCATTTTCTTTTTCTCTAGATCATATAATAGCTACCTGGTAGAATTGGATAGTTCTTTACACATTGTTTGGCTCTCACAATGTAATGTAGTTACACATGAAATGCTTTAGGATCAATCTTTAAGAAAAGTGTTTGCCAATTACATTTTCCTAAGATGCCCTTTATTCATTTTACATTTTTTTTGTCCCGAAATTTTAGCACAACCTTTTCTAGTACTGGTAAACTTGGACATGAGAATAATCTGACTTTCTACTTGTATGCATATCATCCTGACACCTGATTTTCCTAAGGGGATTCAAGATTGCAAAAAGCTGCCATGTTATTACAGTCCTTCATGAAAGATTGCCTGAAGTGATGTCACAACATCAGACATTCAGCTCTAGTTGACAATGAAACATCACTTACAGAAAATGCTTGCTTTGGGCATATTTTTATTTGAGCTGTGACAACTCCATCTAATCATCTAAATGACATACCTGTGGAAATAACACTAATCAATATCTTATTCTATTACTCTTTCTATTCATTTAATTATTCATTACCTCTTCAGTTTTTTCCTTCATTTTTCAGAGTGCCACTTTTTTTATTTATGTTAGAAATTGATACAGAATCTTATTTTTAATAGCAGAGTATAAAGAATCTTCATTACTAAGATCAGCACAACTACCATGAGAGAATTTTTTTTTTTTTTTTTAAGATTTTATTTATTTATTCGACAGAGAGAAACACAGCAAGAGAGGGAACACAAGCGGGGGGAGTGGGAGAGGGAGAAGCAGGCTTCCCGCAGAGCAGGGAGCCCGATGCGGGGCTCGATGTGGGGCTCGATGTGGGGCTCGATGTGGGGCTCGATCCCGGGACCCTGGGATCATGACCTGAGCCGAAGGCAGACGCTTAACGACTGAGCCACCCAGGCGCCCCAACGATGAGAGAATTTTAAAAGCTTCCTATAGTACTATAGTTTAAATCAACTTATGAAATTAAAAAAAAAAAAAAAACTAGCACACAATTTAGTGATTAAAAATAAACATTTGCAAGAGCAATATAGAGGATTAAAGAGGAAATTTTAGAGGAGACAAATCAAAACATAGACGAAGAGAAATAAAATTCTAAATGTAGCACATTTATTTATATACTGAAGTAATGGCATTTACATTTCTTGTCATTACTATAAGATACAAGGAAGGTCAACACAATACACATGAATTATTAGTCTCCCAAACAATTTTTTACTCACTTTATCTTTTTTCCCCTTCAAAATGGTATTTCGAACAACTCTGAAGTATACTGTTGTACTAGCTTGTACTAAACAAATTTTGAGAATATTCCATGCAGTATTCTTCCTTATGATTGCATTATATATCTTCTAGGTGAAAAGCCCTTGATCATATTATTCTAAGGAAGAGAAAAAAAAGTTCTGACAACCTCATCGCTATCTCTCTTTTTGACAGTCCCAGTAGACCCTCACACTGCTGCCTGATTTTCCCTCCTGACAGCAAGCCAAGGCAGCCACCAATTCAAATGACAGATAGGGAAGGTTGGGGGGCCAGGAAAGAGGAGAGAAAGACTAGATTTAAATAGCAGCTTGAAAATATTTCTCATAGCATAAAATATGTTGTATATCAGAACAATGTATTCTAAACGTTTTGGCTAAAATATACAATTCTAGTCAACCTTAGTTTAATTCTTATTATCATCCCTCGTCTTACCTCGATTATATCTTCTTCCACAGTCCTGTAGATTTCTATATATTATCATTTGACATTATAGGTATCATCACTTCATTTCAGAAAGAAAGAAAGAAAGAAAGAAAGAAAGGAAGAAAGAAAGAAAGAAAGAAAGAAAGAAAGAAAGAAAGAAAGAAAGAAAGAAAGAAAGGAAGAAAGAAAGAAAGAGAAAGAAAAAGAAATTGTAGGATGTCCTAAAATTTCTACTCATGGGATTTAAATTTAGGAAGGTGACTGAGTGATGACATGGAGAGGCCAATGCCATTGAAAGATTTGCGTTTATTACACTTTCTGAAAAAGGGAGGGGTACTATACCGTGCAAGGCCACACGAGATGCACTAGGTTTGGGCAGGAGGCAGAAGCAGGAGCAAGCAAAAGCCTAGGCCAAAGCTATTATTGTGGTTTCCGTGGGAATGCAAGGCAGGACAGAGTATATGGTTTCACGGTTTGGGATTGGCTAGTTTGAATAATTCCCCAGTGCTTTGGGCTATAGGAGTGGTCTCCAGTTGCTGTGTAGGGGGCTTTAGGATGATTTAGGGCAGGGGATATGTTGGCTTGGTATGTCAGAGTTAGATAAGATGGCTTAGGCTATAGACTCAGGATTGGTTGGTCTGCATATAAAAGGCTTGCTCACAAGCAAGCTGTTATTATCTTTAGGAATTAGCTCCCAGGTCTATAAAACCCCCAAATGCCAAAGCATCAAAAATACAGAAAACAGATGCTTATAGGGCAGAATAAATGCCTCATTTTCTATGGCAGAAAAAAAAAAAAAAAACGAATACAGAAAACAAGAAAATGCAGTGAATATAATTGGTCCTGTGATGATTGGAGGCCAAATAGACAAATACTGAATCTAAGAAATCACAGAATACTGGACTTAATAAAAAATCAGACATTGAAAAAATCACTATGAAAGGCAGGTTTCTGGTTGGCTAAGAGAGCCAAATCTAGTGCTTCCTACAGTGATCAAAATATCAGTGGAATATCAGGCAAAACAAGGATTTGTTGTCATACTTAAAGACGGTACAACCAAAAGAAGAAAGTAAATAACCTAAAAATATTTGCCTTCATAAAATGGTCACAACTGGAAAGCACATGTTTTTCACTTTATGAGTGTATTGAATAAGCAATGGATGCAGTCACACTCCTCTCTAGACCTTGAAAAAAAGAAAAATGGAAACAAAAACCTTTTCACTGATCTCAGAGATTATAACTGTAAGTACACATTAGGGAAACTTTTTCATTTGCTAAAAATATTATATTTATTTATAAGGTACTAATCACCTCAGTTTTCTATCTTCCAGGTCTATAAATCTCAGCACATTCTTACCTGTTCTTGCTTTTCTCATCCATTTTAGATAAATAAGTAGCCCTTCATTCCAAAGCAAACTCTACCATCTATGCTCTGGATCATATCAAGATTTTCTATGATGATACTTCTGCCTCTATTCTGAGTCTCATTTATTATTCATATACTCTATAAATACTTATTCAGTGCCTATTCTGTTATTGGCGACATCCAGGTTTTGGGGCCATGGCATCTATAGTCATTTGAATAATAGCCCCCTGAAAGATTTGTCTGCCATGAAACTATAAACGTCACCTTATTTGAAAGTAATGATTTCAAGATGCAATTACAGCCTAGGTTACCAGGGTGGGCCCTAAATCCAGTAATAATTGTATTTATAAGAAGAGGAGAAGACACAGAGGAAAAGGCAGAAGGTAAAACCAAATGAAGAAGGCAGAGATTGCAGTTATGTAGCTATAAGCTAAAGAGCACCTGGAGCCACCAGAAGTTAGAAGAAAGGAGGATTCTCTTCAAGAGTCTTTTGTTTGTTTGCTTGCTTGTTTTTCATCATGATAAGTGTACTCTTTAATCCCCTCACCTATTTCACCCATTCTACCACCCACCTCCCCTCTGGTAACTGCCAGTTTGTTCTCTACAGTTAAGAGTCTTGGTTTCTCTCTCTCTTTTTTCCTTTGAACATTTGTTTCTTAAATTCCACATATGAGTGAAATCATAGGGTATTTGTCTTTCTCTGACTCACTTCACTTGGCATTATACTGTCTACCTCTATCCATGTTGCTGGAAATGGTAAGATTTCATTCTTTTTATGGCTGAATATTATTCCAGTGTGTGTGTGTGTGTGTGTGTGTGTGTGTGTGTGTGTGTATCTCACCTCCTCTTTATCCATTCACCTATCAGTGGACACTTGGGCTGCTTCCATAATTTGACTATAGTAAATAATGCTGGTATAAACATATGGGTGCATGTATCCCTTTGAATTAGTGCTTTTGTATTTTGGGGGCAAACTCAATTACTACATTATAGGGTAGTTCTATATTTACTTTTTTGACGAAACTCCATACTGTTCTCCACAGTGGTTGCACCCGTTTGCATTCCCACCAACAGTGCAAGAGGGTTCCTTTTTCTCCACATCCTTGTCAACACTTGTTGTTTCTTGTGTTTTTTATTTTATTTTATTTTATTTTTTAAGATTTTATTTATTTATTTGACAGAGAGAGACACAGCTAAAGAGGGAACACAAGCAAGGGGAGTGGGAGAGGGAGAAGCAGGCTTCCCGCGGAGCAGGGAGCCTAATGCGGGGCTCGATCCCAGGACCCTGGGATCATGACCTGAGCCGAAGGCAGATGCTTAACGACTGAGCCACCCAGGTGCCCCTGTGTTTTTGATTTTAGCCATTTTGAAAGGTGTGAGGTGATATCTCATTGTAGTTTTGATTTGCATTTCTCAGATGATGAGTGATGTTGAACATCTTTTCATGTGTCTGTTAACCATCTGGATGTCTTCTTTGGAAAAATGTCTGTTCATGTCTTCTGCTCATTATTTAATTGGATTTTTTTTTGGGGGGGTTTGAGTTTTATCAGTTCTTTATATATTTTGAATACTAACTCTTTATTGAATATGTTATTTGCGGATATCTTCTCCCATTCTGTAGGTTACTTTTTAGTTTTATTAGTTTTAGCTTTGTTTCCTTCACTTTGTAGAAGCTTTTTATTTTGATGTAGTCCCAATAGTTTATTTTTCCTTTGGAAGGAGTATGGCCCCACTGACACCTTGATTTCAGACTTCTCCTTTCCAAAATTCTGAGGGAATATATTTCTGTATTTTAAGCCATGGAATTTGTGGTAATTGGTTTCAGTAGCCACAGGAAACTAATATGGCACTGGATAACTTTAGTAGAGACCATATGCAATAGCTTGATGGTATACAAGGTAAGATAAGCATTTGATGAGTGTTAAGAGAGGTTCAGGATATCTTTACCATTAATCTTCACATTGGTTACCTTAATTCCATGCCTATATATATTAGCAACTATTTTTATCATAAAAATAAAACATTATTATTACAAATAAATAATATTAATACATAAATAGTAGAAAATTATAAATATCCTTAAAGAGAAATAAAAGTAAAGAGTTTCTCATGTATCTATTTCATATCCCCAGTTTCTTTGCATAGACTGATACTGCTTAGCACAGCACCTGTATTGGTTTCCCGAGGCTCCTGTAACAACATGCCACAAATTCAGTGGCTTACACAAATGAAGTTTATTGGCTAAGTTCCGAAGTCTGAGATCAAGGTGTTTGTCAGGGCCATGCTTTCTCTGAAGGTACTGGGGAAGGATCTGTTCAAGGCCCCTCACCTAGCTTCTGGTAGATTTTTGGCTTGTGGCAGCATAATTCCCATCTTCACATAGCATTCTCCCTGTGTCTCTCCCTTTGTCTAAATATTACCTTTTTATGAGGATGCTGTCATATTGGATTAGGCCTCACTCTAATGACCTCATTGTAATTTGATCATCTGCAAAGACCCTATTTTCACATAAAGTCACATTCACAGGCACTGAGGATATTAGGATTTCAATGTCTTTCGGTGGCACATAATTCATCTCATACCGGTGCCCAAATCAATAATTTTGAATTGAATTGTAAAGTGTATGTGACAAGGAAAGAAGATGATGAAGACATTTTGGAGAATTGAGAAGATACTAATGAGCAAGATTATAATTCTGGTTTAGGCAGAGTTTTCAAAATACAAAAATATCATCCATGTGTAGCACACATAGCAGAATAAAATATTTATACAAGGTAGCTCTTCTATTTTCAATAACTGCACTAGTTTGCCTCTTGTGTTTCTCATCTAGAGAGTAGGTGGGTGGTAGAGAAAAGGGAATCTGAGGATTTATAAAGTTGTGAATTAGTGGCATCTTTGATTTAAGTCAGGTTCATTTGGGTAATTCTGTCTTTCAAAAACATTCACTCTGTCTCAGGTTTCCTTCCATTCCCTATGCTTCCCCTAATATCTAAGCGATGTGGGCTAGGGTTCCAACACCTGTGCCAGAAGGTGGGGATGGAAAGGACCTCCAGTCAGTGTGCTAGGTAATTGCTGGTACCTGCTGCCGTCTTGCTGCTCTGTGTCCTTGTAAGACTGCAATCAGTGAAACTGTGGTCTGTCCATTTTGTTGAATACGGGATGGTGGTCTTCCTCATGACTGGTCTCCATCTTTGCCCTCCCTGGTGCTACAGACCTCACTAAATCTAGCCATGTTCTCCATCCAGCCTCTAGCTAGTTTTTTTTCTCATCATGGCTTCTGTAGAGTTTATAGCATCTGTCATTACAGCAAAATGTGGTGGGTCTCTAGGCCGCCAACTCAGTTAAATTTTGCCTCTACTGTGGAGCATGTAGAAATGTCTCACTCCTTTCAGGGCAAATGAGACCTAAGGGGTCTCAAAATATCAAATTCAGGCCCTTTGTGGCCTGTCATAGTTCACTGCCGTTATCTACCTATGCTGCAACTTTTTTGTGCTTGCATCAGAACCACCCTGCAGAATGCTATCCACCTTTAGACCCAAGAGTTCTAAAGGGAGTGGGGCACAAACCCTTTTTGGCTTTTGCTTAATGTATTCAATTCTGCTCTAACTGCTTGAAAATTCAACTAATAGAGATATGATACTGGCATTCTGCTGTCCATCTTATCTATCTTCTTCCCAAACCTACCAGTAAAGAAGTGATGAAAATTTTTAGTTTTACTCCATTTGGGTGGCTAAAATGCCTCTTAGATTCTATCCCCTTTCTTTAAATGTGAGTTAACGTCATGGCCTAGTCATAATTGGTGGGAGTATTGTTTACACATGAAGGAATTAATTCTACATTTGTTTTCATGAAAGTTGACTCTCAATATGGAGAAATTTGGGCAGGTTCAAAATAGGGATTATGAGAGATAAAAGTACACTCATTTGATCCCCTATTTTATTCTCATTACTTTCAAATAACAGCAAAGTTAGTGACATGTTTTCATTAAAAAAATAAATTATCTCATGCTTATAATATTCATTCCTACATTTTTCTCACCTTCCTTCTACTTACTTCTTTTCTTCTTATATGTGTTCATTAAATTCATTAGATGCATACCTAGAGATTATTATGAGCTAGGTACTGAAATAGATACTGAGGATATGAAAATAAAGCGTATCATGCACCCTCAAATATTTCACAGGCTAGTGTGAGACTTAGACACATGATATTTTAATTAAGTTTTATTTCAGTTTGGTTAAGTATACCTATTCACCTAATATTCATATATATATTCACCTAATCTATCAACCTCAGATATGGGCTAACTCAATTCCTTTGTTTTTCAGGTTTGGGAAAATGTTGTTTGTATTGGGAAAATAAGCTATATAAGTAACTGATAAAACATAATAAGTGACACACAAAACTTAACACTTGGTTCTCCTGAATCACAGTCTATTTTTTTTTTCCTTAATACTGTACACATTCTAACATGTGACATATGATTATAAGCACCATGTTTTTTTAAAAAAATAATATTTCCTAAAAGACTCGGTACAATTCTCACTGAGGAAGTTTGAAACATTTTGACACAAAATCAACTAAAGTACTTGGGAAAGTATGACATGATGAATAATGAACAACAACTCATTACCATTTGGTAGCTGCCGTTTGAATAGCTACTGACACATATATGTTAGGGTCTACCTTATTGAAACAATGCCGGGAATTAAGAAAATAGAAAAAACTGAAGAAGAGAAATACCAGAACAGATTGAATAACAGGAATTACTGCTCCTTATATTGCTGGAAATATTTTAGGTCCTCTTGAAATGAGTTCAGGATTCAGCGACTCAATGACTGAGACAGAAACAGTACTCAGAGGAACTTGCAAATTAAAATCTTAAATTAGGTTGTATTTCTTAAAATGTTCATTGCCAGTATTTGTATTCTTGATCTTTTCTTTCTTATTGGTTAGATGAATTACCTCCTCTACTTTTTCATCTTAGAGTTTATATAACTATTGTTGATTTTACATTAAAAAATGAAATTAAAGTCCTTCTTCTGGTTAAAATATGTAATAATCACAACAAAAGCAAACAGATCGCTTTTGGAAATTTCTTTCAATTTGAATTTCATTAATTCCACTATACCTTGATGAATTCATTATCTCGATAAAGTAATTCCTCAAGTATTTGCAGGAATAGAGAAAAACACACAACAGATTTGAGAAATATGTACTCTTAAATGTTCAACATGTACTGGGAACAAGAGCCAATTTCAATAAACATCGTGTATTTCTGTAGGTCGAACCACATGAAATTGCCAATTTTGCCATTTTTTTTTCCCTACAGAAATCACAATTTCTTATTTCTTGAACCCAATACAGGTTTGCAGAACTCTACTTTTACTAGATTTGGCTAAAAATATAAATTTTGGAATCATCAGGCTATATAAATGCTATAAATACAGGAAAATACACAAAGTGAGAAGAGAGTTGGCAAACATAGGTATTTAAAGTGCCAGCCAAGGAAGAAATAGAGTTGTTTGGGAGACTGAGAAAAAACAATCAACAGCACTAGCCAAAATGATAATATAACTGACTTAACCAGTCCCACAAATATGTTAAAATAACTTGGGTTCAAATATAGTCTAGCTGTTCAACGACTTATTTGTATTACACAAGAAAGACAATTCACTTCACATATTACTATGAACCAAGGACAAACTGGGAAATCAGTCCATTTTGCCCAATTATAAAGGAAGAAAAATGTATGCATAAAATATTTACCTTTTACAAAATTAAAATTTTATTTTTGAGAGATATTAACTATTTCAGGCAATACATACATTATTTCGAGATACAGACTACCATGTCTAGTGATGTGCTAGCTCACATGTGATTACACCATTGATACATTGATAAGGATGGCAGCTAGAAGCTCTTCTTTCAGCAAGCTCTATTAATTATTTTTATAGCATAATAATTGCATTTTAAAGATGTTACATTTTTTAAACAAGGGAAAAGGTTTTGAATTATAGATTGCTATCAGAGCACCAGTTAACCTAATTCCGTCAAGGTTGTAAGTTCTCAGAGTTTGCAAAGGGAGTTTGAAAGGCTAAAGGGTTAATGAGGAAGTTCAAGGTAAAGTTGTCTGAGATCATCAGGAAGCAGGTGGAGAAAAATCCCAGAGATAGTCATAGATTTATAGCAAGGGTTAATAAGACAAACAAACAAATAAACAAAAACTATCCCTTACAAATTCAGAAATCTACAGAATGAATTAAGGTGAAAGGGATTCCCTCTCACCCTATAGACACTGTGTTTCTACTTTGTCTCCAATGTGGAATGTCAGATAACCTATATCTTATATAGTCTTTTGTGACTGTTTTTTTTTTTTTTTTCAGTATTCATAATCTTTTCAAGGTTGATACATGTCATAGTTCATATCAGTATTTCTTTCCATTTTATGGACAAATAATACTCCATCATTTGGACACACCACTTTTGTCTATCCATTCTTCTTTTGACAGACACTGGGGTTGTCTTTACCCCTTGCTTATCAGGAAGAGCGCAGCCATAAGCATTCACACACAAGTTTCTAATGGAAATATGCTTTCATTTCCCCTGCATATACGCCTAACAGAATTGTTGAGTCATATGGTAATATCTATGTTTAATCATTTGAGGAACTGCCAGACTTTTCCAATATAGTTGCAACATTTTAGGCTCTTGCCAGCAGTGTACAAGGGGTTCTGATTTTTCTGTGTCCTTGCCAACGTTTTTGTTATGTGACTTTTTGACTCTAGCCATCTTAGTGGGTGTGAAGTGGCATTTCACTGTGATATTTTATTTGCATTTCCCTTATGACCAACAATATTGAACATCTCTTTATGTGCCCATTGACCATTTGTGTATCTTCCATAGAAAAATATCTATTCATATTCCCTGCCCATTTTTTGATTGGGTTATTTATTTTTTTGTTATTGAGTTATAAGACTTATTTATATATTCTAGGTACAAGTCCCTTGTCAGGTATGCAATGTACTAGTATTTTCTCCTATGAGTTGTCTTTTCACTTTCTTAATGGTATTCTTTATTTTTTTTTATTTTTTTAAAGTGGTTCTTTTTTCTTTTTAAAGATTTTATTTATTTATTTGACAGAGAGAGACAGAGCAAGAGAGGGAACACAGGGCAGAAGTGAGAGAGGGAGAAGCAGGCTTTCCGTGGAGCAGGGAGCCCAATGCGGGGCTGATCCCAGGAGACTGGGATCATGACCTGAGCCTAAGGCAGACGCTTAACAACTGAGCCACCCAGGTGCCCCAATTTCTTAATGGTATTCTTTAGAGCACAAAAGTTTTAAATTTTGAGGAAGTTCAACTTATCTATTTTTTCATTTGTTATGCTTTTGCTGTTATATTTAAGAATCTTTTGCCAAATTCAAGGTCGTGAAGATTCCCCACATGTTTCTTTCTAGAAGTCTTACAGTCTTTGCTCTTTCATTAGGTATGTGATTCCTTTTGAGTTAATTTTTGTATGTGGTATGAAGATAGGGCCCAAATGTCATTCTTTTACATGTGGCCATCCAGTGTCCCAGTACCCTTTGTCTGAAAAGACTATTTTTTCCCCCGATTAATGGTCTTGGTACCCTTGTCAAAATCAGTTGACCATAGGGGCACCTGGGTGGCTCAGTCAGTTAAGCATCTGTCTTTGGCTCAGGTCATGATCCCAGGGTCCTGGGATGAAGTCCCGCATCGAGCCCCACATAGATGCCCCGCATTGGGCTCCCCCCTCAGGGGGAGCCTGCTTCTCCCTCTCCCACTCCCCCTGCTTGTGTTCCCTCTTTCTCTCTGTCAAATAAATAAATAAAAACCTTTAAAAAAAAATCAGTTGACCGTAGATGGTATGGTTATATTTCGGACTCCTAATTCTAATTCATTGATTTTTAACTTTATTCTTGTGCCAATAGTACATTGTCTTGATTATCATTTCTTTGTAGTAAGTTTTGAAATTGGGAAGTATGAGTCTTTCTACTTTATTCTACTTTTTCAGGATTATTTTGGGTATTTGGGTCCCTTGTAATTACATATGAATTGTAGAATCATCTTGTAAATATCTATAAAAAAAAGCTCGGTGGGATTCTGACAGGAATCGCATTGAATTTATAGATCTGTTTGGGGCATATTGCCATTTTAGCAATGTGTAGTCTTCCTATCAATGGACGTAAGATGTTTTTCCATTTCTTTAGTTCATCAATTTCTTTCAATAATGTTTTGTAATTTTCAGAGTATAAATTCTGCACTTCTTTTGTAGACTTATTCCTAAGTATTTTACACTTTTTGATGTGATTGTAAATGGAATTATTTTTCTTAATTCAATTGCAGATTGACCATTCCAAGCTATATTTTTATACAAATCCCTGAGTTATAAAAACAGAATCCAATATTTTAGTTATACTTTTCAGTTATTTCTGAATAAAACCTTACACTAAAAAAAAGTGATTGTTAGGAAAATATTGAATTACTAAAAAATATTTTTCTCTTTTGATTCCAAAACTACTGCATATCTTTTGAAACATTTTATAAAATGTTATTAAATAATTAACTCATTATCTAAAGATAACTACATTTTGATGTAATGTCATTGAGTTTCTTAATCAAAAGATACATTAAAGATATCTATGAATGTGATATATAGAAAAATGCATGAGTATAAAAATTAATGTATCTAGGGCGCCTGGGTGGCTCAGTTGGTTAAGCAACTGCCTTCGGCTCAGGTCATGATCCTGGAGTCCCAGGATCGAGTCCTGCATCGGGCTCCCTGCTCGGCAGGGAGTCTGCTTCTCCCTCTCCTGCTCCCCCCTCTTGTGCTCTCTCTCTCTCTCAAATAAATAAATAAAATCTTTAAAAAAATAAAAATAAAAATAAAATGTTTAAAAAAAATTAATGTATCTACATAGAACTTTATATCTTATGTTTTGACTTATTTTTCTATCAGAGCACTTTTCTATATTAATTATTATTCTTGAAAAATATCATTTTTGAAGAGAACATACTACTCCATATGGATAGGTGGCATTTAGTCATTCATATACAGGAAACAGTTGCTTTCAAATTTTACTATTAGAAATATTATTTTGATAAAAATTCTTTCATTTTTGATAGTTTTGTGAATATCTCATTTCTTTACCATGACAAAGAATTGCTGGGCCTAATATCTAAAATGGTTTCTTCTAAAAATATAATTAGAAAAATTAAAAAATAAAAATATAATTTTATCTATATATAATTGAAATATACACTCCCACAACTTTAGCTTAGCTTTAAACACTCCTGAAAGATGAGCAATGGCACCCTTCCGGATGAAGACCCTGCACCCATCACACAGCCCAGGCGCCAGCAAGAATTGGTTCCTTGGAATTAGGCTCCTGTTCACACTCAACGGTACTGGTGTAGGTTTAAGCACTTTCCGAAGCCATCAGTACTTCACATGGAAGCATGTCTGCTGGAAAAGATTTTCAGTCCAAGCAGAGTCCTCCTCCCGGGGTTCGAAGGGGAGTTCAAAGTGCTGCTCTAGATGAGAAAGCCCAACTCCGAGGGCAAGGTTGAAATCTTCATCCTGGGGAAATGCCGGTGCCAGAAGCGTGCCGAAAGGCTGATTCACATTTTGGCGCGAAGCCCCGAAGGAAACGGCGTAGAGGCACGGTGATGCTCAGCCTGGAAACCATGTAGTCTCTGGAAAGAGAGAATGCTCATTCTGATGTTTCCTCTCAAACACAGTGGTGAGCAGCCTGGATGAAGCCATGCAGTCACTGAAAATAGGTTAGGAAACTGTCCAGGAACCTGTTACTACAATAGTGTGATTTTTGTGATTAGGACCTCAGTGCAGGGGGGTCAGTCTGTGTCAGGAGCCTTACCCTCAGAGGCCCAGTCTGAATTCTGCCTTTGTTCCTGTGGCTAAGGGGAAATGAGTATTGTCGGTGGTCTATCCACCTTTCCCCTACATAGACAGTTTAAAGATTTAAATGTGTGTTATAATAAAAAATAAACTTTAAAAAAACATATATAGATACCTACATATAGATTAGGATTGTCAGGAAAGGCAATCTTGTTTTGCACGCTCCAAGATGGGAAAAAGCTAAGAAATAACAAATGGTTGGTTCTGTTTTTCATAGAGTTTTGTATTAGGTTGGTGTGGCTAAGATCTTTAAAGTTCTAGGGAGCTTTTGTAGGTAGATAAGGAAGAACTTTACTGTTTATTCTTTTATTAATGCTAATTTTGAAAAAAATGTTTCATTGATATTAAACAAGCTTTATAGACCCAATTGTTAAGTGCTGAAACATGGATGACAAGCTGATTCCATTCTCTTTGGCTTTTAGTTAAAAAGAAGCCTGTTAAAAAAATAAAAACTAAATAATAAACACTCCTGAAAATCTAGTTCCCAGATATTTTTTTTCCAGAATTTTCTCCCTCATATGTTCAACAAAAATAAGGTATCTATCATTTTCTATACATCTATGGTACTCTCTGTTATCTTTGCTGATTATAACCTCTTGCTAGGTTGCCTTTTTCCCATGCTATATTTTATTTCTTAAAGCTTGTTTAAAAAAAACAAAGCAAAACAAAACAAAAAAAACCTGCTATACAAAACTTTCCATGATTTTCTCTGCCTTAAATAACCTCTGTAACACTTCTTTCTTTCTCTTCCCTAGCCTTGAATTATAAGGTCCCTATCTCTTTTATCCCCTAGCAAACCATGATTTCCACAGTATTAGTGTCATTATCAATGCATATTTTCTTTATGCATAAAAGAATCTCAAGTACTTGTTTCACAAATAAATTAATTGCATCTGTATATTACATATATTTGCAAGGGGCTCTGATCTGATAGCACTTCCTACTTGTGATAATTCATTGTGCAGCAAGTAAACAACTTGCAAAAAAGAAAAACCGATGAATTGATTCTGTTAATATGAATCATGTGAATCTCAGTACATGTTCACTGAATTGTGTATTATGATGTTCTCAAGTATCAGGACACTGTGAAAGCAAGTGTAACAAGATGCTCAGTATTTACATCTCACTAATGATAGAATTTAGTCTTGCAATTATGATTTATTCATCTTTGAATATTAATCATATTCAATAATATCTGAATATCTATATTGAAAGTGTTAGTATATGCATAATTAATTGGAGGAGGTTATAAATCAATATTCATATACTGTGATATTTACTGTCTCTCACTGCAAACATCATTAATAAATTTGTTACAAAAAATCTATTTTGGACTAATGTTTTGAGGGAGAAAACAAAATCCATCCTTATTATTTCACTTCCAAAGGCAGGATGTTGTTTTGTTTTAAAGAAAATCATAAACTTTTTTTTTATAAACCTTTAATTTATATAAATTTTGTTTGGAGTTTTGCTACATCAGTTATTCCTCCCTAACTTCTATTTATGGAGTTTACCCTCTGGTGAAACAAAGTAATTAATTTGAAGAGGGAATACATTCAATATCAGAATTTCACAAGATGAAAAGTTTCTTTACTCATCTGTAAAATTGCTCTCTTTATCAAAAAAGAGAAGAGGTGCAAGCAAGCCAGGAGACAGCTCTTCCGGGGACTGAAGACGGTTTATAGGATACATGTTAAAAAATAAAAGAGAAAAAGCGTTTTCTACCTGTAATATTAACAAGTCATATAAAAATATATTTGAGAACACCAAATGAATAAAAAAACATAATTTTCCTGATTTCGATTTTGTTTTTGTTATTCACTTCCTAACTTCTGACTCTCCTTTATTAGGCTCTTCCTTTTACTCTAATTTTATATTTCTAGGATAAGAATTGTTATATATAGGGGCGCCTGGGTGGCTCAGTTGGTTAAGCAACTGCCTTCGGCTCAGGTCATGATCCTGGAGTCCCGGGATCGAGTCCCGCATCGGACTCCCTGCCCAGCGGGGAGTCTGCTTCTCCCTCTGATCCTCCCCCTCTCATGCTCTCTGTCTCCCATTCTCTCTCTCAGATAAATAAATAAAACATCTTTAAAAAAAAAAAAAAGAATTGTTACATATAAAGTGGCATAGCAGTTGACTTGTGCTGTTTTATAGACATCACCTACATTTCTTCCTTTACGGATCAGACACAAATCCATAGCAGTTCATTTGCTAAAAAGAAGAAACAGTTGAAATGATGGAGAAATAAAAAGCCAAACACACACACACACACACACACACACACACACGAGAGAGAGAGAGAGAGAAAAAGAAAAATTGTATACATTATTGACAAAGGATGTCCCTACTATACTCATGTTTACTCCTAAATGCTTAATAGCCAAATAGGGAGCTCTTCTCTAGAAAATATACTAGTCTCCCCTTATCTTCAGTTTCACATTCCTCTGTTTCAGTTACCCCTAGTCAACCATGGTCAGAAGCAGAGATGGTCCTACTTCTGACACAGAAAGTCAATGCTATTCTAATGCTACGCCACATTGTCTATGTCATTCACCTCACTCCGTCTGATCACAGGGGCATTTCCTCATCTCACAACATCACCATAAGGGTGAGTACAGTACAGTAAGCTGCTTTGAGAGAGAGAGACCACATCATATTCATATACCTTTTATTACAGTATATAAAGGTCCTGTTTTATTATAAGTTGTTTTTGTTAAACTCTGTGCCTAATTTTAAATTAAACTTTGTCATAGGTATGTATGCACAGGGAAAGTGTTCAGTACTATCTGTGGTTTCAGGCATCTACTGAGAGTCTTGGAACATCTCTCCTGTGGGTCACTACTGTATGTACAATTCCTATCTCATGTTTCTCTTTAAATAAAAGTTTCATAGCTTTATTTATATTTATTTATATTTAGATTTATATATATTATTTAGATTTCTCTCTTTTAAAGCACAGTTTGGTCAAGGGATGCCACACTTTTTTTTTCTTTTTTTATTGAAATATATTTGATATATAATATTATGTAAATTAAGGTATACAAAATGTTAGATACACTCACATATTGTAATATGATTCAAACTTCTAATAAGTAGTAGCTCACTACAATTTTTATAAAGACCCTCAAAGTTTTTATTGTTGTTTTCTATTAGCACATCACTGTGAAAGTCCAGCATTTATTTGAGATGTGCACTTAAAATGTCCATGCTTGGAACGCCTGACTGGTTCAGTCAGTAGAGCATGAGACTTGATGCTGGGATTTTGAGTTCGAGCCCCATGATGGGTATAGAGATTACTTAAAAAAATCTTTTTAAAAAATGTCCATGCTTTATATCCATGAATGTAAGTCCCATTAAGTTGACACAGTTTACATTTTATAATGTATTTTATATGAGAATAAAATCATAGTAAAAGCCTTTAATAAATATAACATCTACCACACTATATTTAATATAAAACAAATATATATTTTTCTGAGCTTTACACTAGATTATGAGATCCTTGATGGAAGGAATTATATCTATTATCATGTTGAATTGTAGGACTTTGCCAATTTTCAGTCATTTTCTACTTACTGAAAATGGCAATTCCATGATTCAACTTAATATCCCCCTCTCCTTTGTGCCTAGCTCAATTTAAGGAACATAGTAGGTACTCAATGAATGTTTAATGAGTGAGTGAAAAAGTAAATGTCAATTTATTTTGTAAGGATTCTTTAAACTACCTGAGCATGTGTTCTTACTCTTTTGTTTCTTTATTCTTATTCAATGAAGAAGAAAAATAAAAAACAGAACTCCTGCTTGCTTGCCATGTAATACATGAAAGAAGTGTCTACCCACTCCCCTGATACACCACACACACACACACACACACACACACCACACACACACACACCGCCAGAAAGTCTCACAGACAGTCTAGATTATTTCCAGCATATACTCTAAGGCAGCATGTTAAACTGGGAAAATTGCATCTTATCCAATTACACAAGTAAACAAAGGAGAAATGGATACAGATGTATCTCCACATAGTAAGTGCCTACATCTTCTTCCTGGTTGAAGTTTTGTGATTAGTTGTGGTGCCTCTGAGGTAACCTCCCATTACCCTCATAGAAATCCTGCTCCCACAATCATGAAACTCAGTTTTTTGTTTGTTTGTTTTTTTGTTTTTAGTAGAACTTTTCCTCAGTCTACTTCTTTGCCTTAACTGAATTCCAGCCTCTCCTTGGAAGCCTTCTCTGGGGTGAGGGCTCAACATTTCACACTTCCATTTATTTATTTATTTATTTATTTATTTATTTATTTATTTATTTATTTGAGAGAGATTGAATAAGAGAGAACATGAGAGCGGAGAGGGTCAGAAGAAGAAGCAGACTCCCTGCTGCGCAGGGAGCCCAATGTGGGACTTGACCCCAGGATTCCGGGATCATGACCTGAGCTGAAGGCAGTCGCTTAAACACTGAGCCACCCAGGCGCCCCACACTTCATTTCTACCGGGGGTTTCCTCCTAGTATTGCACTGCCACTCCCAGAACCAAGTCTCCACTACTGTGTCTTCACCCTGTGGAACCCTCTTACTGATTGGAAACTCAAACTATCCGGCACCTTGGCATGAGCTTTCCTTTCATCATGCCTTGCATCATACACACTTGGCAAGCCCATGTCTTGGATAAATGTAAATATCTGTATTCTCTGTACCAGTACTCAAACAATGCTGTGGGGGCGGAAAAGAACAAGATGTGCAGGAAATGGATGCTGCATTAAATCATGGTTAGTGATCTCAACTAGACACTTGGCACGGCCTAGCAGACTTCTCATGTTCAGAGTCTCCCACTTTTATAACACATTTTCATATCACAGTCACTCTTCTCCTATCTGTAACCTTGCTTTCACCTCAGTAACATTCTACCTTAACACCACCAAACCTTTAAACATGCCAACATGTTCTATCCGTTCTTGTTCTTTGCCTCATCTTACAAACAGAATTCCTCTCCTTCCTGAGCTAATCTCATGTCATTTATCAGCACTCTCTCCATAGCATCCTCTCTTTCACCACTTCCTCTACTCTCCCACTCTGATGACCCTTTGAATATATCAGGACCTTCAATACAGTAATTCTATTGGTGTTCTGTTGTCTCTGAAGCCTTAATGTGATTTCTGCCCTATGCAGTTTAAATTCAAGACCAATCTCACACACACCCTTGCATATACATTGACTCTTTTACCCTCTTGCTACAGAGTATTTACTTGGTGAAACTATAAACCCAATTAAATCCAGCTGTCAGTTTTTTCCAGGTTTGCTCTCTATAGCAGAACGGGGCTAGAGAAAATTAAAAAAATCATACAGACTCCTCATGTTAAATTTGTGTTGCATTCAAGTCATAGTAAATTTACTTACACTTAGTCCATTCACTACCCCATGACTCAATAATTACTTGCTCCTAGATAAGTATTTTGACACTTTTTTCCTCTTTTCTCAAACCACTTTCTAAATTTACTCAGAATGGAACTACTTCTTATCACCTCCACTTCTATCACTCTGTCCAGGACCACATCATCTTTCACCTGGATACTGCTGTAACCTCATGTCTCTTTCCAGCTGCTACTCTCTGAATATCTGTGTTCCCCAAAAGTCCCCTGAAGAAACCTAATGTCCAATGTGATGGTAGCAGGAGGTGGGGCCTTTGGGAAGTGATTAGGAATTAGTACTTTTTTTTTTTTTTTTAAGATTTTATTTATTTACTCGACAGAATGAGAGAGAGAGAGAGAGTGCACAAGCAGAGGGAGTGGGAGAGGGAGAAGCAGGCTCCCCGTTGAACAGGGAGCCCGATGCAGGGCTCAATCCCAGGACCCCAGGACCCCAGGACCATGACCCGAGGCGAAGACAGATGCCTAATCAACTGAGCCACCCCAGGTGCCCCAGGGATTAGTACTCTTGTAAAAGATGTCCAATAGAGTTCTCTTGCCCCCTCTGGTATGTGAGGATACAGAGGGGAATTGGAAGTCTCCAATCCAAAAGAGGGTCCTCACCAAAACCCATCATGCTGGCACACATCTTAGACTTCCAGGTCCAGAACTGTGAGCAATATATTTCTGCTATTTATAAGCCACCCATTCAATGGTATTTTGTTATAGTAGCCTGAACAGTCTAAGACACCAACTTTTCTCTCCAATGTACATAAATAACACAAATATAAACATAAATCACAAATATAAATCTGATAATGTTATTCCTCTGAAACCATTTAGTAGTTCTCCATTTCAATGAAATAAAACCCAAAGTCTTTCAATGACCTACAAGGCTCTACATAATCTTGGCCCTTCTATATTTTTCTGATCTCTATCCTACTCTCAATTTTGTTCTCTCTGCTCCAGCCATACTAGGATCTCCCTAAGGGCTTTTGTCATATTTATTTTTCTATGTTTGACATACTCTTCTCTCAGATATTTGGATGGCTAAATCTTTCCACTTCTTTATATTGTCTTTTTGTTGAAGACTACACAATGACCTAATTTTAAATTATATACCCATTCTCAGCTTTCCTGATCCTTCTTATGTGTTTTTTCCCCTCCATAGCATTTTACTGCTTATAATGCACTGTTTTACTTCTTGATTATGCTATTCCTGATTTTACTTTTTTCTTTACCATTTCCATCCATAGAATGAAACCTTGTTTTTTTTTTTTTTTAACTTTTATTTCTGAAATGCCAAGGACAGATCCTGACACAATAACATTCAAATATTTGATGACATAAAGAATAAAGTAATAACATCTATTCCTTCACCTTTACTCACAATTCCATTTCCTATCTCTGTTGAGATTGTAATAAACCTTGTACTGAATCTTATATCTCTCTTATCCTGTATCTTCTACTTCTCACTCTGGACTCATATCCAATACCACTGACAGCTCAAGTGTTAGTGATCTTAAAAAAAAAAATAAAAATAAAAACCTTCCCTCAACCCTAAGCCAACTTTATCTTCAGTATTAGCTTTCTCATACTTTGGCATTGAAATTATTTAGAGAAATACCAATAATTGATTTCATTTCCTTATCCCACTTAAACCTCTACTCCCACTACTTACACTGAACTTCATCAAGCTTACTTGGAACACTCTTTCCTGTGACTTCTATACCATACGTTCTCTTGGGTTTTCTTCTACCTCACTCCCATTCTGTTCAGGGGAAACTTCCTATAATAGACTATTAGTATTTGAGCCCTTCAAATATCTTCCCTAGACGCTCTTACACTGTTATTCCTCACTTTCTCCTTAAACATCTTGTCCACTTTTATACCTTCATTTGCTACCAGATGCCAACATTTTCTGGATTTCTATCTCCAGCCCAGGACTCTCTCCTGAAGTCTGGCACCACTGTTACCACATAAATTTGTAGAGGGCATCTAAAAATATGTTACACTAATTACTCATCTTCTCTCACAAACTCTTCTTTCTCCATGTTTCTTATCACAGTGCACCATATTATGAATCATTTACTCTAACATTCAGTCAGTGAGAACTGTCAATTATATATCTTCAATTATCTTGTGACATTATTCTTCTTTTACTCCCCAATCTTTACTACCACCCTCTTTCTCTGTGACTACCAATCTTGACTGGATAATTTTCAGGTTTTTCTCACTATAAGTCATTTTCCAATTCTACAAAGAGTTATCTTAAACATCCAAATCTTATCATTACATTCTCTGATTAATTTTTTTAATGACTCCATATTCCCCTTTTGGCATAATGTAAAGGGCCATTTAGGTTAGAATCTGTTCTGTGCTTCAGTTTCAAGCCTCATTTTTAATTACCTATAACCCAGTGTGTTCCTCTCACACTGAACTTCTTGCAGTTCCCTGGATGTTGCAGATTTTCTCCCTCTCAACTCTAGTCCTTAGCACATAATCTTACCTCTTATGAAATACATTTCCCTCAACATATGAATTCCACTAGTATTCTCCATCTACATTTGTATTGACAGGACACATTTCCCTTCAAATCTTAGCTAAGGCATCATTTTGTTTGTGAACTCTAGGTAAGTTTTTCCTCTTCATGCTATCATATCATCTTTACTGACAATTTATCACTTTTTACATTAATTATAATCCTTTTATGAGAGTTGTTCTTTCTCTACCTGATAATGCAAGTAGAAACAGCATTTATGCATGGTGGCTAGTATGTTACCTGATATAATTACTTTTTGTTTTTCATTAGTTTTTAAATATGGTGATTGCTGCACTTCAGGTAAAATACATTAATCAACCTTTATAAAATTCTATGAGTTAGGTAGCACTATTATTACCATTTCACAGGTGAGCAAACTGAGGCTGAGAAAGGTTAAGGAAATATATAAAAGGTCAAATAACTATTAAGTGGTAAGCTAAGAATAATTATTATTGGCTCACAATTAGTATTTACTCAATAAATGAAAAGATGGATAAATTATAGAATGAGTGCATAAAATTTCCCTTTTCTCAGATCACTAAATATTTGTTACTAGTGACTAGGATACATTTTTCAGACTTGATCGCACTTCCCTTTGGATAACTTTTTTTTTCACCCATGAAGTTACTCATTTTCTCAGGCAATATGTTTCTGGCAATCCACCTGCCAGTATGTGTTTTTATGTGAGCAGTAGACACAACAAGCAAAACTGGGACACTGGTTACATTTAGTTGAAGAAACCTCTTAATTTAAAGTAAGAGACTTTTTCTCATGAATAATTGTGCAGATTATGTCCAGAACAAGGGCCTCTGGCCAAGAAGCTAAAATCAAGCCCAGAATTTACTGTCATTTTGGAGGAAGAAATGACATTTTAAGTAATTAATTTTCCCAGAAACCAGGGGCATGTTTTCCAATTCATCTGCCAGATTGGGTGGGATTTTTTCTTTTTTTTTTTTTTTTTCTAATTTATTACAAAGTCACCATATATACTATCAGAGAGCCTGCCCAGAAAGGCCTGGATATTTAGGTATGTATTCTTTTCCAATTCATATGACCTTGGGAAATTGTCTTAACATCAATTTTCTCATTTGGGAATGGGGATAATATCTCATTCAAAGTATTGCTAAGAATATTGAATAGTGGGTGCCTGGGTGGCTCAGTTGATTAAATGTTCCTCTTGATTTTGGCTGAGGCCATGATCTCAGGGTCGTGAGATCAGGCCCTGCAATGGGCTCCATGCTCGGCATGGAGTCTGCTTGATGTTCTCCCTCTCCCTCTACCCCCACCCCAACCCCCACTCGGGCTCACCCTCTCCCTCTCAGATAAATAAATCTTTTTTTAAAAAAGATTTTATTTATTTATTTGACAGAGAGAGAGACAGCAAGAGAGGGAACACAAGCAAGGGGAGTGGGAAAGAGAGAAGCAGGTCTCCCGTTGAGCAGGAAGCCCGGTGTGGGGCTCAATCTAAGGACCCTGGGATCATGACCTGAGCCAAAGGCAGATGCTTAACTATCTGAGCCACCCAGGCGCCCCTTAAATAAATAAACCTTAAAAAAAAAGAAGAATATTGAATAGTATAATGTATTGAAAGCACCAACACTTTGTGTTGCATACAGTAACTACTCTGTAAATGTTGGCTCTTATTGTTAATATTTTTATTCCTATTAATATTATCATTATTATTTTCTTTTTAAAATTTTTTATAGTGATTGCATTTTCTCTTTGGATTCTGAAAACTAATGAAGCTTACTGAGACAAAACCACCTCTAAAGTTTTGAGAGAACAGATATAAAGACAACAATCACTCTCTAATACCATTCCCAAATACTAGAACAGTACAAGGAAAAATTTGTTTTCACATGTCCATTTTCTACTCAAAATTATGATAAGTAGGGGTGCCTGAGTGGCTTGGTGGGTTGAGTGTCTGACTCTTGATTTTGGTTTTAGGTCATGATCTCAGGGTTGGGGATCAAGCCCTGCTTTGGGCTCCTTGCTCAGAGTGGAGTGTGCTTGGGATTCCCTTCCTCTGCCCTTCCTCCAATGGATCCCCCCTCCCATAAAACAAATAAATAAATAATCTAAAAAATTATGATGATTATACTTTAATTTAATTAAAACATTAAATTTAAGTTGAATTAAATTTAGAATAATTGAAGTTAAATTTAAAACTGTGAACTGTGAACTGTAATGAAAAGTGAAGGTACTTTCTGTTTATAAATTTCCAAACTTAGATAAATTTCCGAGCACTATGTCAGAGACCATTCTAGACAAAGGGGAGGTATTAGGTACATGTAATTTAAGTGCAATGTATGGTAGGCTGAATAGTAACTCCTCAAAAATATCTAGGACTTAATTCCTGAAACATGTGACTATGTTACCTTACATGGTAAAAGACACATGCAGGTTTAAGTAAATTAAGGATCATGGGATTAGAGATTATCCTGATTATCTGGGTGGGCCAGATGCAATCATAAGGGTCCTTATAAGTGGGAGGCAGGAAGATCAGAGTCAGTAGAAGGAGATATGACAACAAAATCAAAAGGATGGAGTGATGCAAGGAGGTATCATGTGTAAAGGAATGAAGGTGACCTCTAGACACTGGAAAAAGCCAAGGAAACAGCTCATAGAGGCTCTCGAAGGAACAGTCCTACCAACACCTTGAATTGAGTCTGGTGAAACTGATTTTGGATTTCTGACCTCCTGAACTATAGGATAATAAATCTATGTTGTTTTAAGCCACTAAATTTGTGATAATTTGTTACAGCAGCAATAAAGAATAGAAAGTGATGCCAGATAACACAGTGAGTGGGGAAGTGAGATAGGAAAAATCAGTATCATTATCAGTTAAATTACCACTATATATATATATAGTGCTTGATTCTTTTGGTAAATCTGGGAGCAGTTAGAATATATGCCTCTGAATTTTTCTACTCCCTACCAAGGTATGAAAAAGCTGGGAGGTTTATACATGAACTACAATCAATCATCTATTGAGTGTTTATTTTAAAAATATTAATTGCCTGGCACTTCTGGACTGTCGTGTGGACCAAAAGAGCATGTTCTAGTGGCCAGAGAAAGCCCATGGGTAAAGAACTTCGGATGCTGGTATCAAGAAGTCTAATTATTATACACTGAAGCATAATTAGGAGGATGTGAGCAGGGTACTGATAGCATCTACGAAGGTTTCTAATCTGTGTTTACTTATAGTGAGTCAATGAACTAGATGAATTTAGGAATCGTTTATATATTTTAGTGTTGCTTACACACACTGATATACATATATATATATGTGTATATATATATACACACACACACATCTATTTATCTCTGAAATTTAAAAGTGTATGGAGGGAACTCCTCATGAATTTAACAAAAACAATAAAATTCTGATTGGTGAAACAAAGCCCATAAAAATAATTGCAAAAGCTAATTTTATGCCTTTTAGCCTTATAAAATATGGAAAGATTATTTTAAAAAGTAACAAGGTATGTCTATCCTTGTTTACTGCAAAAATGGCAAGGTTCACATAGGAGGTAACATTATATTTTTAAAACACATAGGAATTGTAATTGGAGGGGGAGATGAACCATGAGAGATTATGGATTCTGAGAAACAAACTGAGGGTTTTAGAGGGGAGGGGGGTGGGGGGGAAAAATTCTTCCATGTGTCATATAGTGTATCACTTCGTTAAAAAATAAAAATGTTAAAACACATACGAAATTCCAAATATATGATTAGTGGAATGTGAAACAGTGAATCAGTGAAGAATCAGTGAATCATGCAGGTAGTATATGAAGGCAATATGATAAACTAGAAGTAGGGTGCATGGTTGTTTTCAAAATTAATAACCTAAGGGGAAAAGTGAAATATACATCCTTAATAAAACTAAACACAATCTAATCAAGATATCTACAATTAAAACATTCAAAGATTAGCCAAACATGTAATCGAGTATGCTTTATCAAAAATATGAACCTAAGCTTGCACTATTTTAATATTAACCTTTTTCCAAAGTACCTCACAGAAAAAAATTAAATTCCCAGTTTCACAAATAATATTTTAAATATTAAATTATTCTTATGTGATGGTAAATTTTGTGGACTAGTAATATACCTATTTAATAAATACAGGTTTTAACCCCAATTTGAACAGTTTATTGATCACTATTGATAGTCAAAAAAATATTTTTGAACACATATTATATACCAACTCTAGGCACTGGAGATATAGAGCTTACATTATAGAGGAGACCGACAATAGAAAAATAAGTAATTACACATATAATATGTAAAATGGTTTTGAATTTAATAGGAAGATAAAACAATGACAGTGGATATAAAGTTTCCAGGGTCAGGAGGAGATATAAAATTTTTAAGTTTTGTTTGGAGAAGCTTTTAAGTTAGTATAGGTCACTGGAAAATTTGAGATTGGACTTACGCATTTGATACCTGTTAGTGAATAAATGTTAACGAAAGCCACAGACTGCAAGAAATCAACGAATGAATGGAGTGCAAATAGACCATGATACTAGAGGACTGAGCTCTGCAGCAACCCATGGTTTTATAGGTCAAGAGGAGATGAAGGAATCAGCATTGAGATCGAGAAGCAGCAATCACAGAGGAAGGAGGAAAACCAACAAAGTGTAGTATTTTTTTTTTTTTAAAGATTTTATTTATTTATTTGACAGCGAGAGAGACAGCGAGAGAGGGAACACAAGCAGGGAGAGTGGGAGAGGGAGAAGCAGGCTTCCCGCCGAGCAGGGAGCCCGATGTGGGACTTGATCCCAGGACCCTGAGATCATGACCTGAGCCGAAGGCAGACACTTAACGACTGAGCCACCCAGGCACCCAAAGTGTAGTATTTTTAAAGCCAAATTAAAAATGTAGAGTCTCGAGGAAAAGGAAGAACCACTTGTGTGAAATGCTATGGATTTCTTACAAAGGATGAGACCATCCAGTGGATTTACCAATGTGAAGTTTATGGGTCCTCTTGAAAAGAGCTGTTTTGTGGGACAGAGTAGGGGCACAACTGTTTGGAGTGCACTTATCAGAACGCAAGGAAGGGAGCTGCACTTCAGTTCTATTTTACATATTCGCTACTGTAATTTCACACATAAATCTCCTCTGCACTGGACACCATGTAATTCAGGCCTCATTTTGGAGACAATTTTATCTTTTTTATCTCTCTTTTCTGAGGAATGAGCTATCATTTCATACATTTCTGATTTATCATGTCTATTTGAAATTATGAATCTCTGATTTCAGTGCTCTTTCTTATCTTTGGTGTTGGTTAAATTACTTTTGATTCAAACAGGTATGAAGTTTCAGTTTTCCTTTTTTTCATGTCTCAGTATATGTGTCTGCTGGAGCAGTATATTCACCTACTATTTATTTTTCTTTTTGTATTTATTTTTCTTTTTGTGCTCTTTTTTTTTTTTAAGATTTTATTTATTTATTTGAGAGAGAGAGAATGAGAGAGAGGGAGAGAGCACAAGCAGGGGGAAGGTCAGAGGGAGAAGTAGACTCCCCGCTGAGCAGGAAGCCCGATGCAGGACTTTATCCCAGGACTCCAGGATCATGACCTGAGACAAAGGCAGTCGCTTAACCAACTGAGCCCCCCAGGCACCCCCTTTCTGCACTCTTTTTTAATTGAGAGCTGTTTTCTTTTTTTTTTTTCCCCACTCATGTTTATTTACAGTTGATTGTCCTAAAACAATAGGCAATTCAAAGTGGGGGAAAGTGTAGAAATTTGGGGTACTTAATTTGGTTCTTAGTTTGTGTGTGTTCTAGTTCCACCTCTATGTACATTTCATTAAAATATGGCCTCATTTTGGTAGTTTTCTTCAGAATCTTTGATATTCCCATATTTTGGTAGCACTCATACTTTACTACCATGCTTCTACTACTACCATTCCCCATGCTTCTGGGGAATACCTTTCCTTCTAAATTTCTTCCTCTGTTCCTTGAAATAACACCTATCTGAAAATGCAAGTAGTCCATTCTTTGTACCACCAGATCTCAGAGCTATTTTTGATATTTTTACAGTCAATGTGAGAACTTCTTTCTCTTGAGATAATCCTGGTTAATGTTCTCTGTTTTTCTCCACCATCAGGATTCTGCTGCTCCCTTTCCTGCCTAGTCTCTCCATTCTGCCCAAACTCTCCATTCTGGTTTAGAAGACCCAAAGTGCTGGTCAGAGATTTACAATGCCCCACATACTAAAACTTAAAGTTTGCAGTGTTCTCTGCCCTGTTGATAGAATAGAATATAGGCTATAGGTGGTTGGACTCTACTTGTTTTCTGTTTTGATTTGTATGTATTCTTTTCCCTTCTTCTTCTTCTTCTTTTTTTTTTTTTTTGAGAATGTATAGAGAAAAGTGTCAACTTCCATAATCTCAAGAGAAGTTAAAACTCTCTCTTGATGTAGTTCTATTATTCTTTCTTCCTATCACATATTAATACAGACAAAAACTTCATTGAATAAAGCCTCACTGGAATTATTGTAACTTATTAATGGTTAAATTCAACTTGAAATAAACAAACCTGGGATCACTATTCCAATTATAGTCTATGAATCTAAAGGATTCAAATGAAAAGTAACACACTAAAAGATAAATTTCATTTCTATGTATAAATGCAAAGAATCGAATCTTGTTCAGAAAAATGAGGATTATCAGGACAACCAATACTTCTAGGTTATATTAAAGACTGTTACAAAGAATTCAAGTTAACTTTTACTATTAATAAATTTCCATAATCTGCACAAATATAGTAATTATACATCTGAATAAATAACTGGTGGGGTGGGACAATGTGAAATTTTCATTTCTGGAAATCATCAGAAGATAAAGTAGTGTTTTTGTTTGTTTTTATGGACGACATGAAAGAGGTATTTCCTGACAAAGAAGAAATGAGATATTTGACCTCTCAGTGTTTCTTCCCACCGTAACATCAGTTTCCACGATCCAGCTGTGTTTCTAACCTATTACCTTGCTACCTTTATTCTTTTTGGTATAATCTCCCTTCCCTGTTTCTATGGTGACAGGTGAACGGTACCACTTGGTGCTCCTTATACCTTCCTGTGCACTACTTTTGCTTAAAAAAAAAAAAAAAAAATGGCCAGGGAAGGTGGGGAGTATTAGAGAAGTTTGAGCAGCAGGAAATACAAGAGCAAAATTTTCTGCAGACGTTCATGGCTTCAATTTCATACTTAATTTATCTATATGACTCACCAGAATTACTTAACCACACAAAAATACTTAACATTTGAAATTGGAAAATTACTGCACTAATATCATTAGTAAGAACTATCATCAGCAACATAGAAAACACTCAAATATCTCTAATCCAGAAAATTTTAATTACCTAGCCATGATAAAAGTAACAAAATCATTTTCCCAGCTGCTTTTCTATTGCTTTTAAAATAAGCCCTTGAGTACAATGATAAGTTAAATGCTACTTTTGTATTCATGAAAAAGGAAGCAGTCTGAAAAGAGTGCAGCTGCCTCAATACTTTCAAGAAAACCTTTTATCTTTTGCAGAATCTCTCTCTCTCACACACACACACACACAGACACAAATTTGAACAATTTTCATCCTATTTTACATTCTACTAAAACACACTTTGGTGTATCAATTGATAATAGATAAATTGACAGATGGAATGGAAATAAACTTTTGAATAAAAATGATTTTCTAGCAGAGTCACGCAGCGGAAGCATGCTGGGCCCATAAAAATTATTTTCTGATGATTATATAATTTTATTTTTGACATAATTTTTGAGACATTCAAAAGACAGGATATATTTTTATTCTAAGTATAATGAGGTGTTATGAATGTGGTTATTTTAAAAGCCTCATCTAAGTTGCACTAGTATTTTCCCTGCACTCAACTGAAAATAATCAATTATATACCAAGGGTCTTTTTTTTTTTTTATAAAGATTTTATTTATTCATGAGAGAAAGAGAGAGAGAGACAGAGAGAGAATTTGAAGCAGACTGCCCTGAGCGCAGAGTCCCACTCGGGCTTCAATCCAAAACTGGGAGATCATGACTTGAGCTGAAACCAACAATCTGATGCCTAACTGACTGAGCCACCCTGTGCCAAGGCTTAAAACAATAAAGAAATATTGCTGATATTGTTGCTAAGTCTATGAAAATACCTCAACTTTTAGATATGAATTTAGGGTGCAATAACAGTATATTTTAAAAGTATGGTGCTTTTTGTGATTCTTTATCTAGGAAATTTATCAATGTCTTGCCTCAGAATAAAATTCATCTGTCAGATGGCTTTTGGTTTTATTTAAAAATAATTATTTTTCATCTCATCTGTTGCAACAATTTCTTTCTACACAAGCAAAACATATCTAACAAATTACTTGTAACTAAAACATTACTTAGTAGCTTTAAGACTCTATAATATTTAATACATTATGAACATTCATAATTTTACTTCTATGGCAATCCTCTCTTTACATGAATTATTTCCTCTTTAACTACTTTTCTCAGTGTTTTTTTTCTTCAGCTCCTTTTACACTGGTTACTCTTGAGATGTTTGTGGGTTTTGTTTTTTTTTTTCTACCTCCTCTCTTGAACCTAAATCTTTTTATTTAAGTCCATAGCTTTTTATTCCCTGCCCCAACAACTCCTGCCATGAATAGACTTACTAGGGCACTAATAAAGTTTATACTCCAGAAAGAATCATTTACAGAGGCCCCATTTACAGACACTGTACCAAATATTGTATTTTAAAATTTATATTTTTAAAGGTCTCTAAAATTATATAAGTTTCTGGCACTGTAAAACCTACATCAGCCCCTTCTCTTGATTGTATACACCTGATCTGTGTCCCAAATGCATATCTGTGATTTCCTTTAGAAATTTCCACCTAGCTATGCATTTAACAGGGAGGACTTCACATAGGCATCCCAAACTCAGTATGTACAATCTGAATTTATATCTATACTCCAACCTTCTCTTCTAGTAATCCCTATATTAGTGATTTGATTTTCACTCAACTAGTCACCCAGTAAGAAATGTAACAGACATCTTTAATCCCTCATATACTTTAGCCCAAAAAACAGACGATAAAATTCATTTTAAGCATAGTACACAAAATCCTGAATGTGACCACCATTGGCCTCTCCTGCTAAACTTCCATAAACACACCGCAAGACCTCCACATTATTTATAGATTCATTAAACCTGTAACACCTCTCCAACTTTGAAATTACCATGCCTTTTGCTTAGTCTCTCTCCATCTTTCATTCTAATTTAGTCATAATTGAAACTTATTTTAACTTTCTATGAAGTCTTTTTAAAAACTTCATCAGTATTCACCCATTCTCTTGAAATGTATACTTTTTCTCTTTAATGATAGCACTGTGCTTTTAACCTCTAGTAGAACTCTTTTTAAATCGTAATTTATTAAAATGAATCATGTTCATTCCTAGCTCTACCACAGGACTGTATTTTTTAAAGATTTTATTTATTTATTTGACAAGGAGAGAGAGAGAGAGCACAAGCAGGGGGAGTGGCAGACAGAGGGAGAGGAAGAAGCAGGCTCCCCGCTGAGCATGGGGCCCAATGTGGAGCTCAATCCCAGGTCCCTGAGATCATGACCTGAGTGGAAGGCAGACATTTAACCGACTGAGCCACCCAGGTGCCCCTGTTCACTCTATTTTCAAAATATATCTAGTGTCCAATCACTTCTTACTACCTGCACTACTAGTACCCTAATCCAGGCTTACCCGGATTGTTGTAGCATGCCCCAAAGCATTCTCCTTGATTTTGCTGTTGTCCCTCTAAAGTGTACCCTCAATTCAGCAGCCAAAATGGCCTTTGAAAATTCGATCAGATCAGATGAATTCACTTGAAAACTGTCCCATGGACCCTTCCACCTTTTACTCAGAGTTCAGCCTTTCTTTCCCCACCCTGCACTTCAATGCCCTGGATTTTTTCTGTCTCTCAAAATGTCCTCCATTTATTCACTTTCTGACCTCATATCTTATTATTTCCCTTCTCTCATTCTATTTGGACCATTCTGCTCGGGTTGCCAAGTTTCAGTCATACCAAGCATGTGCTTAACCTGTAGACCTTTATACTACTTGTGTTTCCTTTGAATAAAACTTTCCCCTAGATATGGTGCAGAGAACAGTTTCTTCAGCTCCCTGATCAAATGCTACCACATAGACTATTTGTGAACATATGTAACTCTCACCTTCTCCCTCATTAGCTTTTCCTGTCCCATCTCCTTCCTATAGATTTACTTCAAAGTGCTTGTTATAATCTTTCATGCCAAATATTTACTTCATAATTATTGTCCCTTGGATTAGATTAGCTGAACAGATTCAAAGAAAAACCTTTTTCCCACAATACCCTTTTGACAAGATCTGATTCTACCTGAATTTGTTTATTACCTAGGGATTTTTCCGCCTGATAGTCATTTGTAGTTATAATTACTTACCTTTAAAACATTTCCTTACTTTCTGCATTTCCAGATACTGAAAATAAACTTTACTTATTTTTTTCCACTATCATTGTATCTGCTATCATTGTATTTTCCTTTGAGAATATGGTAAATTTATTGTTTCTCTTATAGGATTCAGTTAATTAATTTTCTTAAGCTTTCAAATTTGAAAAACTACAGTTTATAATGCTTTCTTTAATTACTTCTGTTGCTGTTTTGAGTTTTATTTGAAAAGGATAAAGGATACCATACTTGAAAGCACTATTATATTTAAGTAGCCTCTAGTCATTCTAGCTTATTTTAAAGGCTTTTTCAGGATATACATTAAAAAGAATACCTACTCATGTGTATGCACCAACATACAAATACACACACGTTAGTTTTTATGAAAGTACTTTCCTACTATGCAATGTTTCTTAAATTTCTTCTACCATGGGGTTTGACAGTTTCCATATAGCATAAAAGCTTAATAGAAATGTTCCTGATGATTATATTTAATTAATTTCTACCAGAGCCACCCACTATTATTTACTGGTATGTTTTTTAAATGTATTTCCACATGTAAATTATTTGATTGTCCGATAAGTGGTATCATGGAACGAATACATTAAAAAGCCTAATAAAATAATATATAGGAAAAATAAAATTAAAAATATGCAAAGTTAAAAATATAACCATACTCTGTGGTTAAAAAATGGACATAATATTTTATTACATGAAGTCAATAGCAATTTAGAGAACAGCCAGCCATGCAATGTTAGTCACTGACATTAAGATCTCTAAAGTGAAAAATCTGAGTATCTTTCATGAGTACAAAAGCATGAAAATAGAAATGTATGAAATATTAAATTTCTTCATTATAATTTACAATGGCTTTAACAATATGCTTTATTAATACAATCATTCTAGTCTTCATTTAAGTCTCTACTAAGTCAAAATAGTGGCTCTATACAGAAAAAAACAACTTCGAATTTAACTCGGGGGAATGCTGGTCTTTATTCATCATGAACTAATTCCTTAATATGACATTGTATTTCCATAGATGAAGGGTAGGGCTCTTTCCAAATAGAGACCACATGTTTGTGGAATGTCCACGCCATATTCCTGTGCCACAGGTAATAATTACAACAGCATTTACCAAAGGGGTTGTCTGCAAAAGAGCCATGTGTACCTTCTCCTCTCCAATTGTTATAAATGGAAGGAGACTAGAAAATTAAAAATAAAATTTCAAGGATAAAGGGGCAGAACAAAATATTAATCAGTTTCCAGCTGAGTGAGTGTAACCAACCACCAAGTCTCACTTTGATGTAAGCAAAGAGCCTATCCTTGGGGAGAAAAGAATGAACATAAAGGGAGCATTTTAAAAGTCTCTCATCTTCTTTGTAATATTTGTTTCTTAAATTATCCGTTCTTCTTGGTATTAGAACTTAAAGGCTTCCAACTAGGCTTTGAAACTGATATGCTCTTGAAGTTGTTAGGCTGAAGTGAAAAAGTCGACATCTTTATTAAAACATTTTTTTTGATTATTAAAAAAAATTTCTACAACTTGCTTTGGTACCTCTATAACCAAATGTATTTCATTTCTTTCTCTAAAGCATTTTCCCAGCTAAAATATTTATACTTAGGTAAAATACTAGTCTTTCATATAAAAAAATTTAATTCAATGCCTAATGTCAAGATGTTATCTAATATTTCATATGTGCAGGTTATTGGATTAGATAAAGCAATCAAATTTGACAATCATGTTTCCCAACTTACAGTGAATTAACTTTTATTATTGCTAAAAAATGAAACATTTTGGGCGCCTGGGTGGCTCAGTTGGTTAAGCGACTGCCTTCGGCTCAGGTCATGATCCTGGAGTCCCGGGATCGAGTCCCGCATCGGGCTTCCTGCTCAGCAGGGAGTCTGCTTCTCCCTCTGACCCTCCTCCCTCTCATATGCTCTCTCTCTCTCTCATTCTCGCTCTCTCAAATAAATAAATAAAATCTTAAAAAAAAAAAGAAACATTTTAAAAATCGCTGACTTTTGAAATTTAATTTATTGATAAAATAATTCTATAGAACTTTTTAGCTGATTCTAATTTTTATTTTTAATAAATTATATGCATAACCTTTAATATAAATTTATCACGAACACACATAAACCCAGTGATAGACACTTAGTGGTTAATCTCCCCTTTATTACTGTCTTATATTACCTCTCTTGTGTATCTTGCACTTCGACACTTAAAATCACATGTACACACACACACACTTCTTCATCCTATAACTGGAGCTAAAATAATCTATTTATACTATCTGATTTAAGTAGATGAATTTTCTAGCAATTAGACTTTGAAAATTCAATTATAAGTGAATAAAATATTCATTCCAATTTTTATCAAATATTGGCAAAGTCCTCTCATTTGAATGATGCTATACTATCCTAAAGAGGGAAAATGGCAGCCAGGGCTGCCCTGTAAGAGGGTAGGCACTCTATTTCCCAGCATCTCTGTGGCCTCGTGAATTGAGCTAGATTAGCACTGGAATTAAATAAACAGAAATGTCATATATACACAACTAAGACTTTGGACATTTATTAACTCTTAAGTGTCAGTCTTATAGTAAAAAAGAAAAGTGACATTGTTCTGTTTCCATTTGTTTTTTAATTTAATTTTATTATGTTATCTTAGTCACCATACAATACATCATTAGTTTTGCTGTAGTGTTCCATGATTCATTGTTTGCATGTAACACCCAGTGCTCCATGCGGTACATGCCCTACTTAATACCCATGTCTCCATTTGATTCCAACTTGCACCTCAGACATATCACATGATGTGACTAAGCCTTAATTACCTCAGCCGGTATGTCGGACTATTAATACCTATCTCTGTATAAAAAATAAAGACCAAACAAAAAGCAGAATTGGACCTATAAAGAGAGGACAAATTGATGGTTGCCAGAGGACAGGGTAGGGGGTTGGCAGAATGGGTGAAGGGGAGAGAGAGATACAGGCTTCCAGTTATGAATAAGTTACAGGAATAAAAGGCACAGCATAAGGAATCCAGTCAATGATACTATAAAACAATGTAACAGGACAGATGATAGCTATACTTGTGGTAAACATAACATAATATATAAACTTGTCACATCATTAAGTTGTACACCTGAAATTTAATGTAACATTGTGTCAACTATTCTCAAATAAAAAAATAAAAATAAAAAATGAAAAATCCCCCAAAACATATTAAGATTTTAAAAAATATTTTCCAAGTTACAATCAATTGTGTTCTTGAAACACAGCGGAACTAGTAAATTTTAACTGCTCTTTCCAAAGCCAGGTCCAATAAGATTCTCCATTTCTTCCCAACATGTCATCATTACTGAAATATCTATGAGAACTTACACTGTGCAATAATTATGTTTGCTTGCAATTTTATTATTTCTATTAAATAATAGAAAAGACAAGGAAATAGGGATCTTAGTATCTTGAATAAAGTAAAGAAGTGCTGGATATTTATCACTGTGGCCCGTCCTTTCTCCTTCTGTGGAGGTAATAAATGAAGTCAGATCACCTTTCTGGTTTCAAGGACTCTCAAGTAGCCATCATGGAATCTGGCCCTAAAAAGCATTCATGGGTCCTGAATCATTACACATTTGGAACATTTGGAACAAAAAAGACAAATATCTTAAGTGGAAGGCTACAGGTAATATTTGAATATTTTTTTTAATATTGTCTCAGGTAGAAAATAAAAGGAATAGCAAAATAGCTTCTTTATTTTTTTATTTTTTAATTTTTTTAAGATTTTTTATTTATTTATTTGACAGAGAGAGAATGAGAGAGAAAGCACATGAGAGGGGGGAGGGTCAGAGGGAGAAGCAGGCTTCCTGTGGAGCAGGGAGCCCGATGCGGGACTCGATCCAGGGACTCCAGGATCATGACCTGAGCCGAAGGCAGTTGCTTAACCAACTGAGCCACCCAGGTACCCAAAATAGCTTCTTTAAAGGTGTCTTCACATCAAGAAACTTTTAGACTTAACTCAGAGAAGGGCACTAGAATTTTTCACAAGGTTTTATGTACTATCTCTGAGGGTTGTTTTGCATACCTCATGAAATAAAATAAGTGAAAACATCTAACTTATGCTTGACACACAGAAGGCTCTGAAACATTAGTTTTTGTCTGTACTGTGTACATTTTTTGTACATTCAGGCAATATTATTTTTATGGTTTATTTATTTTAAAATATAGGTCATTGTTTGATTCTAACATCAGAAAACAGCTGACTGAATGGTTTGAGCCAATCATTTTATAAATGAAAAAATAAAATATAGTAAAGCCATTAAATCTAAGTAATTAATTGGGAGATAATAATTGGGAGAACTCTAAGTTTTTTCCCCAAATTTTCGGCTTGTGTTCTTTCAATCAGTTGTTAGCTTTCGTTTTTCACCTTGACTTATCAACTCCATGACAGCAGGAATTCTTTCTTTATCTGGACCTCTCATAGTGTCCATAAGAGCTGCCAACACATATGTCCATTTGATATTTTCTAGTAAGTTTTAAACTAATGAAGTGTACCATAGTACTAAGATTGTGATGTTGGAATACTGAGGGAATAGAAGAATAGAGCAATCCTCAGTAACGGAAGGTGGGGTGGAAACTGGGGCATCATGCCAGTTTGAAAAGAAAATAGTATTTCTATTCTAACATAGTAACATTATATGTATTATTGAAAAATATGGACATTTCTCTTATACTTCTTTAGTAAATAGAAATGTCTCTGCAAATAACACACCCAGAATTATTCCTATAGTACTCTTTCATAAAACAATAAACAAATAAACTAAGGCAAATATAATAAGGTTTTCATTAGAATCCCCTGCTTGATCCCATTTATAACTTCCCCTTGTTTTTAAGTCCTCAATATGTGGGCTGTTTTCTTGATTTTCTTATAATAGAAAATATTTAATTAAAGTTATGGCCAAGAAAAATGGAATTTCATGCCTGTGCACCTATATTAGCATCTGAATAACCATTATTTTATACCCATTGAATATTAAAAATGTTGACTTTATTGGCAAAGTTTCTGGTAAACATAATACTCATCTTGCTTTAAATATTTAAAACAAATCCAAATTATTTGTGAGACTACAAGTTCTTTGAGGTTGAAGACTTTCGTAAAATTCTTCTAATGGCCCCATTGGTTGGGATAAAGTTATTTTCTAAATATTCAGCTAATAGAAGATGATGGAGATTTCCAAAGAAATATATGCCAATATTCTGATTCAAGTTGGTGGGTAAATAGCTTCTGCTTTGAAAACCATGCCTAAGTGATTAGGGGGGAAATGGTATTTTGTATTCTTGGCTCTCTGTGATCCTCTCAAGTGAACATATTGCACTGAATATGGGATTAAATCAAATACTGTATGCACTAACTGTCCTCTACCTCAGTTTTTCCATTTCAATTTACTTTTTTTTTTTTTCCTTTTAACCCAGATCAAATCTCTCCATATGTTGGTTCCTATTTAGAACAGCAATGATTTTCCCAAGATTGTGCTTTTATGTTACATTAAAAACCCCAGGGTAAATGTCATTAAATGTAGTTTTAGCCATTAGTCTCAGCCCATCATTATACAATCGACCTTCCATAGAATTTTCTCTGTATGTGTAATTCTGGCTAATTTGATTCTCATTTTGGATAACTTTTCAGAATCCTTTAAGTGTAATAGTGTAATGATTTACATTTAGCAAGGAGAAATTTGAAGTAGTCATGCCTAAAATTAATTTCCTACTTTTATCTTAAAAAAAAAGTGACAACAAAGAATTTATATTTGAATAAGAGTTACAATTCTGTTTAAAGTACAGAAGTCTATGGGAAGAAAGTAAAAATAAACAGGGAACATGAACAGGGACAAGAAAAGGAAAATGTAGTTAAGACTGAATATTATATATAAATAGATCATATAACATTGAAATTCTGAAAGTATTTTTTTTTTTTAAAGGTTTTATTTATTTATTTCACAGAGAGAGACACAGTGAGAGCAGGATCACAAGCAGGGGGAGAGGGAGAGGGAGAAACAGACTTCCCGCTGAGCAGGGAGCCCTATGCGGGGCTCAATCCCAGGACCCTGGGATCATGACCTGAGCTGAAGGCAGACGCTTAACGACTCAGCCACCCAGGCGCCCCGAAATTCTGAAAGTATTATGTGAATAATTTTTCTACATTAATGTAAATATACAGATTATATATGCTTATATCTGTTATTCATAATACTTTTTATATATTTAACTTTGAAATAAAAACATTTAAAAAGTATACTTTATATGTTCACTATTTTGAAAAATATTTGCTGCTATTGTTTCCTTAAAAAGAAACAAATGAATCCTTATAAATTTAAGTCCTTCCATAGGTGTTAAAAGGGGTCCCAGATTTCAGGGTTCTTCCACAAAAATCATTTCTATGTGGGCCTTAGATCTTGTAAATATCAGCTCCCAGGAGCATAGAATAAAATATAATCTATTGAAATATCAGACCCATAGCACTAACTAGAAAAGTTTTATGGAATTTGTTGCTCAAACAAAGGCACATACTAATATAAATATCAAGCAAACTATCAAACACTCATGAAATACTGTTAGTAAACAAAATGCATGAACTTATTTGGCAAGAAATGACAGCTTCTTCAACTGAATAAATAAATTATTCTTGAAAGTTCACTCATTGGCTAAAGGGGTGAAGAATTTATCCCATTCTTTTTTAACCCATCTGTATAGGTCAGTCAAATTGAGTACTAGGCCCTTAACAAATAAACCCTGGCCTACACTTGGGTGTAGGAGGAAAAGGTAAAAGTGTGAACACACACCTGCCTCTTTGATTCTTGATTTCTTGATCCAAAGGCAAAGATGTTCCGCAGAACTGTAATGTTCCTTAGATCTGAGATCTGTGGAAAACAATGATATGTTAACAATGTTAGGTTAATGGCATGTCTTGGAGAATAACTTTTCTGCTTCTGGAACTCACTTTTCACTAGTTTGCTCTGTGGTGATTGAGTTAGATTGATTTTTTTTACCATCAAAATTTACATGTTGACCCATAGCTGCTCCAATTTTTGACCAGAGCTCATCCCTCTTATAATGTCATCCTCCTCCTTCCTGTCTGTCAGAGCAAGGCAGTGCCCCCATAGGTTCATATCTCCTGATGGTTTTTACCTTAGCAGGAACCCGCACACACATCTCTTTGGCTTTTTTACCCTAAAAGCACATTCAGAAGAGCAGACTGTTTGCATTTGTATGTCTATGTAAACGAGCTTTTTATGCAATGTTTTTAGAATGCTTAAAGATAAATTAGGTAATTCTTAAATATCAAAATATTTTTATAACTAAGAACTTCTACCTAGTATGAAATTAATTTTAATTGTAAAAACCCATTGCCAGTGCACAGGGCATTCCAATATTAATATAGGGGTGCCCCCGCTTTTTGAAGGTTCGTGTTACAACACTTTGCTTTTATGAAAGATCTACATTAGTACCTGTTTTCACTAACTGAAAGAAGTCCAAAGGGAATTTTCACTTTAAAGAGAAAAGGCAAAAAGCGAAAATAGCATTTGGTGTTTGTTTTGCAGTGAGCCACTATAAAGGCAATGTCTAGCTCAGGCAGCAGAGTGGCACTGCCCAGCTCCTTCCCCGGGGACTAGGCTAGACCTCTCACATCAAGTGGTCATAGCTCTGAACTGGGTCTGTGAACATCTCTACTTCATCTAGATTGATTTTGTGCATCCATTGGCAAGAGATGTCTTAAGGTATCAGGAAAAGCCTAAGAGAAGTTATTTTTTGAGTCTGGGAACGCTCAAAAAAAGGTTTCCATATGAATTAATGGTAATTGCTTCTTCACTTTAAACCATTTCAGCTTACAAAAGGTTTCACAGGACTGCTGTACTTGCAGATAGTCAGGAAAACCTGTATTTTGTATGTTTTTCATTTCCAAATTGAAATAATAATAAACATTGTTCTATGATAATTTTTCTGTGCCTCGGATGACACTCGCATTCTTTTTCTCACCTCACCTCGGGTGAGATCACCAGAAAGAATTTGAAGGGTTTTCCTATTTTAATAAAATAAGTGCACTTTGAAAAACAGATGAAAACATCACTTCATAAGGGAAAACTCTCTTAGAGAAGATATGTAACCCCTTACATTATCTGCACCTAAAGTTTTAAGGTTATGAGGCAGGTTTTGAGAAAAATGTAGGGCAAATAAGAAACAGAAGAATAAAACGTTACTTCTAAAGGATCCACTTGACTGGAAACCTAGAATTACTGAGTTAAATACTTCCTCTGAGGGCTTACCAAGTATATTTTTCAGAATTCTAAATTACTTCCACTGTCTTTATATGATGAAGCTAGCTTATCGGAGAGCCATTTTAAAGACAAATAATAGAATAGATGCATTTTGTCTTATGGCAGGTTTTTCTTTTTTGATCAGTAAATAATTATAAACCCTTCATCATGTTCTTTTTTTTTTTTTTTAAGCTTCATCATGCTCCTATAGAAGCCATTAACAATGCTGAATATTTTAGATTCACAAGAGACTTCAGGAATTCTTGCATCATTTCCCAAAATATATTCCAGAGTATTTGTTCTGTAAGATATTCTAAGGAAAAATAATGATGGTGGTGGTAGAGGAGTTAAATGGTCAAATATGTTTGGGAAACTGCAAATTATATCTATCTTTTGACAACTTATAAAGCATATTATATATTAAAACCAAAAATGTGTGCAGAAGAGAGTGCTAAGTCCCATTTAATAACCAAACTCTGATGTATAGTTTAGTAACCACATTTATATGTTAAGAGTTAGGAGCAGTGGAAAGCTTAGATGCTTGCCCTCAAGACTTACCCTAAAATATATAGTTAAAACATTTGATAATGACAAAAATCCTTCTGGGTATTTTATGCTAATAATCACCAAAAAGATATAACTGGATTAACTGTACTCCTTTAAAAATATATTGATCATTTCCTCTATTCAAAACAAATGCTTTAAAAAGTTTTTAAAATTTGGGTGCCTGGGTGGCTCAGTTGGTTAGGCAACTGCCTTCGGCTCAGGTCATGATCCTGGAGTCCCTGGATCGAGTCCCGCATCGGGCTCCCTGCTCGGCAGGGAGTCTGCTTCTCCCTCTGACCCTCCCCCCTCTCATGTGCTTGCTCTCTCTCATTCTCTCTCTCTCAAATAAATAAATAAAAAATCTTTTAAAAAAATAAAATAAAAAAATAAAAAGTTTTTAAAATTCATAAGAAGGGGGCTTTGATAATTATAAAATATTTGGCATATTTTAAAAAATGAGGGGCACCTGGGTGGCTCAGTCAGTTAAGCATCAGTCTTCAGCTCACAGGTCATGATCTCAGGGTCTTGGGATTGAGCCCTGCATCAGGCTGCACACTCAGTGAGAAGTCTGCTTCTCCCTATCTCTCTGCCCCTCCCCCTGCTTGTGCTCTTTCTCTCTCTCAAATAAATAAAATATTTTTTAAAATTATTAATAAAAAGAAAGGAAAATGTATATTTACCTTTCTTTCAAGATATTATCTATCTCTAAGATTATTCTGTGAGCAAAAATAGGATTTTTAAGAAATATATATCACTATTTTGAGTATGTAGGACATCTTCATTTGCATATGGATCATATTTAGACTAGAAGGTCATTTGTTCAGAGTTTCATTTTATATCTCAATTAATTCAAATTTTGTTAAGATTACCTGAATATCTAGGGAGGAAAAAGATGGCGGAGGAATAGGAGACCTAAATTTTGTCTGGTCTCAGGAATTCAGCTGGATAGGGATCAAACCATTCTGAACACCTACGAACTCAACAGGAGATTGAAGAAAAGAATAGCAGCAACTCTGAACAGAAAAGCGACCACTTTCTGGAAGATAGGATGTGCAGAGAAGTGAATCCAAGGCGATATATGGGAAGATAGACAGCAAAGGGAGGGAGCCTCTGTCAGCCGCTACCAGCAAGTCATAGAGCAGCAGAGCACAAAATCGGAACTTTTAGACGTTGGCTCCACTGAGGGACTTTGCTCCAGTGGCTGAGCAGGGGGTGGAAACCTCAAGGGACAGTGTGGTCTCAGGACCCTCGGGGTCACAGAAAGACCGGGGGTGCCTGAGTGCAGCAGAGCTCCCAGGTATCGGAGCGGGGAAGCCGGCTGCAGAGATGGAGCCAAAGAGTAGGCTCTCAGCTCGGGGTTGCCATAAACCGTGATCCGCAGCACAGTTGGGCCACTGCTCCTCCAGCAGGGACCCAACAAGCGGCAGATCCAGGGAGACTCCCTTTCCTCCCCGGGGAGGAGTGGCAAGGGAGTGCACCACAGGGATCTGCTGGCTTTGGAGACTTCACATGGGGTCATGTGTCAGAGATAGAAACGCTTGGTCACAGGCCGGGTGAGCACGGAGTACGGCTGGAGACCGGGAAGACGGGAGTGATTGACTGCTTTTCTCTGTGGGCACACTGAGGAGTGGGGCCCGGAGTTCTCGGCTCCTCAAGGGCGGAGATTGGGAGGCCGCCATTTTCACTCTCGTCCTCCAAAGCTGTACGGAAAGCTTGCAGGGAACAAAAGCTCCCGAGACCAAACCCAAGCAGATTACTAAGCCTGGACCAGCAAGGGTGGGGCAATTCTGCCTCTGGCAAGGCATTTGAGAACCACGGCAACAGGCCCCTCCCCCAGAAGATGGGTAAGAACAACCAGCCAAGAGCAAGTTTACCGATCAATGAGAACGGCAGAACTCCATCACTAGGGGAATACTGCACATAGAATTCATGGCTTTTTTCCCCCTGATTCTTTATTCTTTCAGAGTTAATTTTTTTTAATTTTCTTTTTTTTTCTTTTCCTATTTTTTTAATTTTTCTTTTTTTTAAGATTTTATTTATTTATTCATAAGACAGAGAGACAGAGAGAGAGAGAGGCAGAGGGAGAAGCAGGATCCCCGCTGAGCAGGGACCCCAAGCAGGACTCCATCCCAGGTCCCTGGGATCATGACCTGAGCCTAAGGCAGATGCTTAACCACCTGAGCCACCCAGGCGCCCTGAATTTTTCTTTTTCCCTTTTTCAACCAACATCTTATCAATCCCTTTTTTAAAAATCTTTTTTATTTTTCATTTTTAGAGTCACATTCTATCCCTTCATAGTAGTTAACCTTATTTTTGGTATATATATAAGTTGTTATCTCTTTAAAATTTTGGGACACAGTTTCTCCTAACAGACCAAAATATACCCTAAATCTCTAGTGTATGGCTTTGTTCTAGTCTCCTACCTGATCACATTCTCTCCCCCTTTTTCTTCTTTTTTTAATTTCTCTTCTTTCTTTTTTCAACCAACTTCTTATCTTATCAATTCCTTTTATAAAATCTCTTATAATTTTCATCTTTACAGTCATATTCCGTCCCTTCATCGTATTTACCCTTATTTTTGTACGTATATAAGTTCTTCTTTCTTTAAAATTTTGGGAGGCAGTTTCTTCTAACAGACCAAAATACGCCCAAAATCTAGTGTGTGGCACTGATCTATGCACCAGCCTGATCATATTTGATCATATTCTGTGTTTATTTTTTAATCTTTTTTCTTTTTTTTTTTTTCTTTTTTCTTTCTTTCCTTTCTTTTCCCAGGTTTCAGGTCTCTTCTGATTGTTTAGTCTATATTTTTCTGGAGTTGTTGTTACCCTGTTAGCATTTTGTTCTCTCATTCATCTATTCTCCTCTGGACAAAATGACAAGATGGAAAAAAACCTCCTCAAAAAAAAGAACAAGAGGCAGTACTGACTGCCAGGGACCTAATCGATACGGACATTAGTGAGATGTCAGAACTAGAGTTCAGAATGATGATTTTAAAGATACTAGCTGGGCTTGAAAAAAGCATGGAAGATACTAGAGAAACCCTTTCTGGAGAAATAAAAGAACTAAAATGTAACCAAATCAAAATCAAAAAGGCTATTAATGAGGTACGATAAAAAATGGAGGCCCTAATTGCTAGGATAAATGAGGCAGAAGAGAGAAGTAGTGATATAGAAGTCCAAACGATGGAAAATAAAGAAGCTGAGAAAAAGAGAGATAAACAACTACTGGATCATGAGGGCAGAATTCGAGAGATAAGTGATACCATAAGATGAAACAATATTAGAATAATTGGGATCCCAGAAGAAGAAGAAAGTGAGAGGGGGGCAGAAGGTATATTGGAGCAAATTATAGCAGAGAATTTCCCTAATTTGGGGAAGGAAACAGGCATCAAAATCCAGGAGGCACAGAGAACCCCTCTCAAAATCAATAAAACTAGGTCAACACCCTGATATCTGAGAGTAAAACTTATGATTCTCAGAGACAAAGAGAAAATCCGGAAAGCAGCTCAGGACAAGAGGTCTGTAACCTACAATGGTAGAAACATTAGATTGGCAACAGACTTATCCACAGAGACCTGGCAGGCCAGAAAGGACTGGCATGATATCTTCAGGGCACTAAATGAGAAAAATATGCAGCCTGGAATACTATATCCAGCTAGACTCTCATTGAAAATAGAAGGAGAGATAAAAAGCTTCCAGGACAAACAAAAACTAAAGGAATTTGCAAACATGAAACCAGCCCTACAAGAAATTGAATGGGTCCTCTAAGCAAAGAGAGAGCCTAAAAGTAACTAGACCAGGAAGGAACACAGACAATATACAGTAACAGTCACCTTACAGGCAATACAGTGGCACTAAATTCATATCTTTCAATAGTTACCCTGAATGTAAATGGCCTAAATGCCCCAATCAAAAGTCAAAGTGTATCAGATTGGATAAAAAAACAAGATCCATCAATATGCTGTCTGTAAGAGACTCATTTTAGACCCAAAGACACCCCCAGATTGAAAGTGAGGGGGTGAAAAGCCATTTACCATGCTAATGGACACCAAATAAAGCTGGGGTGGCAATCCTTATATCAGACAAATTAGATTTTAAGCCAAAGAGTATAATAAGAGATGAGGAATGACATTATATCATCCTTAAAGGATCTATCCAGAAGAAGCTCTAACAATTGTAAATATCTATGCCCCTAATTTGGGAGCAGCCAATTTTATAAGCCAATTAATAATAAAAGCAAAGAAACACATCGACAACAATACAATAATAGTGGGGGACTTTAATAACACCCCCCTCACTGAAATGGACAGATCATCTAAGCAAAAGATCAACAAGAAAAAAAAGACTTTAAAGGACACACTGGACCAAATGGGCTTCACAGATATATTCAGAACATTCCATCCCAAAGCAACAGAAAACACATTCTTCTCTAGTGCCCATGGAACATTTTCCAGAATAGATCATATTTTAGGTCACAAATCAGGCCTCAAATGGTACCAAATGATTTGGATCATTCCCTGCATATTTTCAGACCACAATGCTTTGAAACTAGAACTCAATCACAAGAGGAAAGTCTAAAAGAACTCAAATACATGGAGGCTAAAGAGCATTCTACTAAAGAATGAATAGGTCAACTGGAAAATTAAAGAAGAATTTTAAAAAAATCATGGAAACCAAAAAAAAAAAAAAAGAAAACACAACTGTTCAAAATCTTTGGGATGGAGCAAAGGCAGTCCTAAGAGGAAAGTATATAGCAATACAAGCCTTTCTCAAGAAACAAGAAATGTCTCAAATACACAACCTAACCCTACACCTAAAGGAACTGGGGAAAGAACAGCAAATAAAGCTTAAACCCAGCAGGAGAAGAGAAATAATAAAGACCAGAGCAGAAATCAATGAAATAGAAACCAGAAGAACAGTAGAACAGATCAACAAAACTAGGAGCTGGTTCTTTGAGAAAATTAATAAGATTGATAAACCCTTGGCCAGACTTATCACAAAGAAATGAGAAATGAACCAAATAAATAAAATCATGAATGAAAGAGGAGAGATCACAACCAACAACTAAAAAAATACAAACAATTATAAGAACATATTATGAGCAACTATATGCCAGCAAACTAGACAATCTGGAAGAAATGGATGCATTCCTAGAGATGTATCAACTACCAAAACTGAACCAGGAAGAAATAGAAAACCTGAACAGACCTATAACCACTAAGGAAATTGAAGCAGTCATCAAAAATGTCCCAACCAAAAAAAGGCCCAGGGCCAGATGGCTTCCCAGGGGAATTCTACAAAGCATTTAAAGAAGAATTAATACCTATTCTTCTGAAACTGTTCCAAAAAATAGAAATGGAAAGAAAACTTCCAAACTTGTTTTATGAGGCCACCATTACCTTGATCCCCAAACCAGACAAAGACCCCATCAAAAAGGAGAATTACAGACCAATATCCTTGATGAACATGGATGCAAAAATTCTCACCGAAATACTAGCCAATAGGATCCAACAGTACATTAAAAGGATTATTCACCACGACCAAGTGGGATTTATACCTGGGCTACAAGGTTGGTTCTGCATCTGCAAATCAATCAATGCTATACAATACATTAATAAAAGAAAGAACAAGAACCATATGATTTTCTCCATAGATACAGAAAAACCATTTGCCAAAGTACAGCATTCTTTCTTGATCAAAACTCTTCAGAGTATAAGGATAGAGGGTACATACCTCAGTATCATAAAACCCATCTATGAAAAACCCACAGCAAATATCATTCTCAATGGGGAAAAACTGAGAGCTTTCCCCCTAAGTTCAGGAACACGGCAGGGATGTCCACTATCACCACTGCTCTTCAACATAGTATTAGAAGTCCTAACTACAGCAATCAGACAACAAAAAGAAATAAAAGGCATCTGAATTGGCAAAGAAGAAGTCAAACTCTCCCTCTTTGCAGATGATATGATACTTTATGTGGGAAGCTCAAAAGACTCCACCCCAAAAGTGCTAGAACTCATACAGGAATTTAGTAAAGTGGCAGGATAGAAAATCAATGCACAGAAATCAGTGGCATTCCTATACACCAACAACAAGACAGAAGAAAGAGAAATTAAGGAGTCGATCCCATTTACAATTGCACCCAAAACCATAAGATACCTAGGAATAAATCTAACCAAAGAGGCAAAGGATCTGTACTCAGAAAACTATAAAATACTCATGAAAGAAATTGAGGAAGACACAAAGAAATGGAAAAGCGTTCCATGCTCATGGATTGGAAGAACAAATATTGTGAAGATTTCAATGCTACCTAGAGCAATCTACACATTCAATGCAATCTTTATCAAAATACCATCCACTTTTTTCATAGAAATCAAATAAATAATCCTAAAATTTGTATGGAACCAGAAAAGACCCCGAATAGCCAGAGGAATGTTGAAAAAGAAAAGCAAAGCCGGTGGCATCACAATTCTGGACTTCCAGCTTTATTACAAAGCTGTTATCATCAAGAGAGTATGGTACTGGCACAAAAACAGACACATAGATCAGTGGAACAGAATAGAGAGCCCAGAAATGGACCCTCAACTCTGTGGTCAACTAATCGACAAAGCAGGAAAGAATGTCCACTGGAAAAAAGACAGTCTCTTCAACAAATGGTGTTGGGAAAATTGGACAGCCACATGCAGAAGAATGAAACTGGACCATTTCCTTACACCACACACAAAAATAGACTCAAAATTGTTGAAAGACCTAAATGTGGAACAAGAGTCCATCAAAATTCTAAAGGAGAACACAGGCAGCGACCTCTTTGACCTCAGCTGCAGCCACTTCTTCCTAGACACATCACCAAAGGTAAGGGGAGTGAGGGCCAAAATGAACTATTGGGACTTCCATCAAGATAAAAAGCTTTTGCACAGCAAAGGAAACAGCCAACAAAACCAAAGACAACCGACAGAATGGAAGAAGATATTTGCAAATAACATACCAGATAAAGGGCTAGTATCCAAAATCTATAAAGAACTTATCAAACTCAACACCCAGAGAAAAAATGATCCAATCAAGAAATGGGCAGAAGACATGAACAGACAGTTTTCTGAAGAAGTCATCCAAATGGCCAACAGACCCATGAAAAAGTGCTCAACGTCACTCAGCATCAGGGAAATCCAAATCAAAACCTCAATGAGATACCACCTCACACCAGTCCAAAAGGCTAAAATTAACAAGTCAGGAAATGACCGATGTTGGAGGGGATGTGGAGAAAGGGGAACCCTCCTACACTGTTGGTGGGAATGCAAGCTGGTGCAGCCACTCTGGAAAACATTATGGAGGTTCCTCAAAAAGTTGAAAATAGAGCTGCCCTATGACCCAGCAATTGCACTATTGGGTATTTACCCCAAAGATACAAATGTAGTAATCCAAAGGGGTACATGCACCCCGATGTTTATAGTAGCAATGTCCACAATAGCCAAACTATGAAAAGAGCCAAGATGTCCATCGACAGATGAATGGATAAAGAAGAAGTGGTATATATACACACACACACACACACACAATGGAATATTATGCAGCCATCAAAAAGAATGGAATCTTGCCATTTGCAATGACGGGGGTGGAACTGGAGATTATTACACTGAGCGAAATAAGTCAATCAGAGAAAGACATGTATCATATGACCTCACTGATATGAGGAATTCTTAATTTCAGGAAACAAACTGAGGGTTGCTGGAGTGGTGGGGGTGTGAGGGATGGGGTGCCTGGGTGATAGACATTGGGCAGGGCATGTGCTATGGTGAGCATTTTGAATTGTGTAAGACTGTTTTATCACAGACCTGTACCTCTGAAACAAATAATACATTATATGTTAAAAAAAGAAAAAGATAACAGGAAGGGAGAAAAGAAGGTGGGGAAATAGGAGGGGGAGATGAACCATGAGAGACTATGGACTCTGAGAAACAAACTGAGAGTTCTAGAGGGGATGCAGGTGGGGGGATGTGTTAGCCTGGTGATGGGTATTAGAGAGGGCACATACTGACTGGAGCACTGGTTGTTATGTGCACACGATGAATCATGCAACACTACATCAAAAACTAATGATGTAATGTAAGGTGATTAACATAACATAACAAAAAAATAAATATAAAAAATAAAATTAAATAAAATTAAAATAAAAAAAAAAGTATTACCTGAATATCTTACAATGCTTATGAGAATGAACAGTATTAAAATATGATATCTGTTTAGAGGCAAATAAAAAAGAAATAAAATTTTCTCATTGTTACATAGTCTGTGGTATTTTTTAGGCACTAAAATTTTAAGGCTATCTCAAGATAATTTCTTTTTATTATTATATTGACTCTTACTACCTTTCATAGCATGCAGTAATACCAGGATCATCTTCCCTTACAGATTCTTGCCTTTATTCTTTGGTTTGTCTAATACATTTCTGGATCCTCCTACCTTGATCACTAAAGCTATTGAAATAAAACAAAACTTGGTTTTGATTATTTGTTGTACAACAAACTGCACAAAATTTCAGTGTCTTAGAACAACTACCATTATGTTTTATTTCACATTTAGGAAGGTCAGGAATTAGGGCAGATTACAGTCGGGTGATTCTTCTCAGTATTGCGTTGTCTAGAGTCACTTAGTGGGATGCAGCTGGTATCTGGACTGGGTGAAAGGTCTAAGTGAGCTTCACTCACATGCCTGGTGTCTTGGTGAAAGCTAGAAGGATGGGCTTAACTAGGCTTGTTCCCTTCTCCACCTAGTCTTTGGGTCTCCCCATGTGGTCTCCCTTACAAAATAGTTGACCATTTGTAGATAGTGGTTCCCAAAGACCAAGTCTGAAACTGGTGTAATGTTACTTCTGTCATATTTGTCATAGCAGTCATAGACCAGTCCATATCCAAGAGGAGGAGAAACAGACCAACTGCTCCATGGGAATTAGGAGAAGAATCCTTTGTCACCATTATTCCTTCACAGCACCACTGCCAAAGAAATTAATCTCTTACTTTTTTCAATTTCTAAAGTCTTACTGCCATGTATTGCAAATTTTGATTTATACAAAAAAAGAAAATGAATAATATTTATCATAGTTTTTGTTATAACTCTCTTAATAGGGTTATAAAGATCTAAAAGTGAGGCTCTACACACTAGAAAGTACTTAATGATAATATTGATAATTAATTTCATTAGATTGCCTTTAATTGTAAAATAATACTAATATCTTAGTATAATAAAAAAGGCCATGTTTTAAGTGTTTTCTATTTTTTTAAGTTATTTAATTTTTCAACAATTCCCCACAAATAGTACTATTATCATCCTCAGATGAAGAAACTGAGGCGTAGAAAGAATGAAATAATTTCTTAAAGAGCTAGCAAGTTGTACACCTGAGATTCAAATCTAGTCAATCTGACCTTAGAATGTGTACTGCCTTTCTACTTATTCTTTTGAGATATAATGATTCCAAAATATTTCCACTGAAAGATTTAGAAAATCTGGCATATATAAAGAAGTTGTAAAGATTTTAGTATCTCCCTTGGGGCGTCTGGGTGGCTCAGTTGGTTAGGCGACTGCCTTCGGCTCAGGTCATGATCCTGGAGTCCCGGGATCGAGTCCCGCATCGGGCTCCCCGCTCAGCGGGGAGTCTGCTTCTCCCTCTGACCCTCCCCCCTCTCGTGTGCTCTCTCTCTCTCTCTCATTCTCGCTCTCTCAAATAAATAAATAAATAAAATCTTTAAAAAAAAAAAAAAGATTTTAGTATCTCCCAACTAGTTAATATTATAGTAAAAATTAACAATTTGTTGTCTGTATCATTCCCATTATATTTTTGGGTTGCTGTGTTTTTACAAACACCCAGATAGAAAAAGGCCTATGAGTTTGTACATATTAATCAGCTGCATGGCTATTTAGAATGAAAATAATTCATAGTAAAGTTAACCATCATTATATTATTATTCTGAGTTCTATAGATTGTATATTTATGCTGAAATCTGTGACACTTCTGTTTGAATTGTTGCCTGTATGTGAAACATGATGATTATTTTCAGCCATAAAATATTTGTTGTTACTTTTATTGTAAGTCTACTTAGATTGTTCAGTAAATGAAATTTTACTAGTACTATATTAATGTGACAAAAACATATTTTCAAACTTTCTACTAAGGATATACTCGAATTGCAAAGTCCTATAGAAATCAACTTCTCATTGACAGTATGTAGAAATATATGATGTAAACAAAAACATCACTATTTAGAGAAGCTAATTTCCTTGTGTATTTTATAATTTGAGTAAATGTAAAAGTGATCTTCAAAATTCTCATTCAGATATGACATTTAATATCTTTTGGAAATTAAAAAGTGTTTTTGATTAGAACTAAACTGGGATCAGAAGACACACAATAAACTTGAAGCCATTCTCCATTCTTATTTCTTACAAAGTTGTTTTGACATTTGGAGAATAATCTATGTAGAAAAGAAAAGCACATGAAATCAATCAAGTCACTGATAAGTATTCATCCAAGTCACTACAGAAGTAATTGTAGACCTTCAGAATTTGAGTTCCAGCATATACGTATGAGATATTTATTCTGAAATAATCCAGATACCTATTTTGTTATAGAAAAATCATAGTTTATTGCAGTCTACGGCCATCCCACCCTGAACGCGCCTGATCTCGTCTGATCTCGGAAGCTAAGCAGGGTCGGGCCTGGTTAGTACTTGGATGGGAGAAAAATCATAATTTATTGCAGAAAATCTTGAGTAGGATCTTTTGACTATGTCAAGAAAAAAAAAAAGGAATATATTACAGACCGTTTTTGGAAGATTCACAGCACACATTAGCTTGATAAAATATTTAAAAGACATGTTTAGAAACCCTTTAAGTGTTGTTTAAGCCAACATTTCCTAAGCATGTTTTTTAAAAACTATATTTTAAGCAAAGTCTCTTGATACCTTGATCATTACCAAACACTTTAGGAAATGCTACCTTAGAATATAATTTCTCCAAATATTTCAGGAACTTCTCACCAGAAGCATATTTGAGGAGAGCACAAACTACATTCTTAATGGGATTATTTGCCCTTTTCTAAGTGTATAGTTAGTTGCTTGGTTAAAAATACAATCCAAATGGTGTTCCAAATGCAATCCAAAAGTAAAATCCAAAGGAAATACATGAAATAATATTTTTAAATATTTTTAAATAATATGTTTAAAACATATGACATATTGAACATGAATATGAATTATATTGAATAATGACTGAGAGATATATATATATTTTAATGGAATATTACTTAGGTTTTTTTTTTTTTAAGATTTTATTTATTTATTTATTTATTTGACACAGAGAGAGAGAGAGTGAGTACAAGCAAGGGGAGTGGCAGGCAGAGGCAGAGGGAGAAGCAGGCTCCGCACAGATAAGTGGGAGCCTGATGAGGGACTCGATCCCAGGACTCCGGGATCATGTCCTGAGCCGAAGGCAGTCACTTAACCAACTGAGCCACCCAGGCGTCCCCTTAGAGATGTATTTTAATTTACCCAATAAATCCAAAAGGTTATTATTTCAGTCTTCAATCAATATAAAGTGTTATTCATGAGATATTTACAATTGTTTTTTCACACTAGGTTTTAGAAATATGGTGTGTATATTTACATTTATAGCACATGTCAATTTGGAATAGCCACATTTCTAGGTTTTCATAGCCACTTGTGGCTAGTGATTAATAAATTGGGCAGCTTAGCTCTACTTCATACAGTTATCTATTTTATTTACACACTTTAAAATTTTAATTCGGGGCGCCTGGGTGGCTCAGTCAGTTAAGCATCTGCCTTCCACTCAGGTCATAATCCCGGGGTTCTGGGATGGAGCCCTGTTCAGGCTCCACACTCAGCAAGGAGTCTGCTTCACCCTCTCCCTCTACCCCTCCCTGCCCCCGCTTGTGCTCTCTCTGTCTCTCAAATCCTTAGGATTTTATTTATTTATTTGACAGAGACATAGTGAGAGAGGGAACACAAGCAGGGTGAGTGGGAGAGGGAGAAGCAGGCAGCCAAAGGCAGCTGCTTAACAGACTGTGCCACCCAGGTGCCCCCACAATAAGTTTAATTAAAATTTTAAACTGTATATATCTTCTAGAAAGATTCTGAAGACACCAGCTTTCAACTTATCAAAACAAATGAATGATTGTAGGAGAATTTGTTGATTTAAATTTTTATTTTCTTTAAAAAAATTTTTAAAGGGGCGCCTGGGTGGCTCAGTCAGTGAAGTGTCTGCCTTCGGCTCAGGTCATGATCCTAGTACTCTGCAATTGAGCCCCACATTGGGGTCCCTGCTCAGTAGGGAGTCTGCTTCTCCCTCTCTCTGCTCCTGTGCTCTTGCTTGTTCTCTCTCTCTCTCCCTCTCAAATAAATAAAAATAAAATCTTTAAACTTATTGTGATATAATTTATATATAATAAAACACACCACGAAAAGAGTACAGTTCTATGAGATTTGACCACTGTATCCAGGCATGTAACCACCACCACAACACAATATAAAAAATTTCCATCACCCCCAAAATTCTCTTGTGTGTTCTTTCATTTACTTCCCTCCCCAAGTCCCAAACAACCACTGATATGTTTTGTCACTAATGGTTAATATTCCCCAAAGCAGAACTATATATAAATGGAATTATACATTAGGTATTATTTCTTTCTGGCTTGTTTTGTTTAGTCTAATGCTTTTTGAGATTCCTCCAACCTATGTGAAACAACTGTTTGTTCCTTTATAATATTGAATAATATTCCATTATACAAATATATCATAATTTGTTTATTTACCTGCTCTTGAAAATTTGACTTGTATCCAGTTTTAGGCTATTATGAATAAACCTGCTTCTGTGCAAGTTTTTCTTTTTTTTAATATTTTATTTATTTGACAGAGAGACACAGCGAGAGAGGGAACACAAGCAGGGGGAGTGGGAGAGGGAGAAGCAGGCCTCCTGCTGTGCAGGGAGCCCGAATGTGGGGCTCGATCCCAGGACCCTGGGATCATGACCTGGGCCGAAGGCAGACGCTTAACGACTGAGCCACCCGGGCGCCCCTGTGCAAGTCTTTTTGTGGACATACATTTTCATTTCTTCTGGATAAATACATAGGCATGGGATTTCTGGGACATGTTGTGTCTTCCAAAGTGGAATCTGTTTTCTAAAGTGGTTGTACCATTTTACAAAACCAATAGTAGTGTATTAGTCTAGTTAATCCACATCTTGGCATCTCTTGATATGGTCAACCTTTATCATTTTAGCCATTCTTGGTTTCATAGTAATCCATAGTGACTAAGGATGTTATTCATCTTTTTATATGCTTATTGATCATCTGATACCTTGTGATATGTCTGTTCAAGTCATTTGCCCATTTTCTTAATTGGGTTGTTCTTTTTGTAAATTCTGGATATGAGCCCCTTATCAGATATATCTATTTCTAATATTTTCTCTCACTTTTCGGTTTGTTTTTTTAATGTAGTTAACGGTGAATGTTGTCTTTCAGAGGTCAGAAAATTTTATATTTGATGAAGGTCAATTTATGAATCTTTTCCTTGTTATGTGCTTTTCGTGCCCTATGAGATTTTTGCTCATTCTAAAGTATCAAACATTTTCTTCTACTTTTTAAAAATATTTTTAACTTATATTTTTAGACCTATGATCAATTTTAATTTCTGTCTTTGTGCAAGGATGTAGTTGTTTTTGTTTGTTTGTTTCCATATGGATATCCAGTTGTTTCAGAACTTTGCTATTGTCCTACAGGCCACTGAATCTTTGTTCATCTTCCTTCCTTCCTTTTTTCTTTCCTTCCTTCCTTCCCTCCTTCCTTCCTTTTTTTAATATTTGTGCTTCAGTTTAGGTATTGCTATGGACTGGATTGTGCCCCCCTAGCTCCCAGCTAATCTGCTGAAGCTCTAATCTTTATCATGACTATATTTTGAGATGGGTCCTATAAGGAGGTAATTATGGTTAAATAAGGTCATAAGGGTGGGGCCCTTAATAGATTAAGATAACATTAATGTTCTTCTTTTTTTTTTTTCTTTTTTTTTTTTTTTAAGATTTTAGACAGAGAGAGAGAGAGTGTGCGCACAACCAGGGGGGAGTGGCAGGCAGAGGGAGAGGGAGAGAAGCAGGCTCCCTGCTGAACAAAGAGCCCAACGTGGGACTCAATCCCAGGACCCTGAGATCATGACCTGAGCTGAAGGCAGACGCTTAACTGACTGAGCCACCCAGGTGCCCCAACATTAATGTTCTTATCAGAAGAGATACCACAGTTCATTCACTCTCTTTAAGTGAGCACAGAGGAAAGGCTATGTAAGGACATACTGAAAAGAAAGGTGTAAGCCTTGAAGAGAGCTCTCATCAGAACCTGGCCATGCTGACATCCTGATCTCAGACTTCTAGTCTCCAGAACTGTAGAAAAATAAATTGCTGTTGTTTAAGCTATCTAGTCTATACTATTTTGTTTTGGCAGCCTGTACTAACACAAGTATTCTCAACTGTTATTTCCTTGAGTTTACTGGTTATTTGACCTCCAGTACATAATCAGCCACTAAACTCACCCAGTTAATATTGTAATTTAGATAACACATTTTTTATCTCTAGAAGTTCCATCTTGTTCTTGTGTATATATCTTCCATTTCTCTTTTGCATTATGCTTTTCTTTAAAATCTTGGTTTAGGTTTTCCTTATGTGGTTCACAATTCTTCTTTTTTCTATGGCAAGTGATTGTTTCATTAGGGCCCAGACATTGCATACGTCATATTGTTAAATACTTATATTTTGTGAAATTCCTTAAGAGTATTCAAGTTTGCTTTGGGAGGTACATTAGTTATATGGGAATTTTTTTTTTTTTTTTTTAGTTTTGTTAGAGCTGGTCCAGAGTAGGCTTTATTCAAAAGCTAATATAGCCCTACTACCCCAGTTGTGACCCTTCAGATGTTTCTACTGATTGTCCAGGCATTCAACAAAGATTCTTTACTCTGCACAAAATTTTAATTTCATCCCTATGTGTATCCTGGGAATTAGTGTTCTTATAAATTGCTTGTAGTTGGTTTTACTTGGCTTTGTGGGGTTTCAACTTGTGCATATGCACATTAATATTCAGCTAAGAGGGGAAAAGATGGCGGAGGAGTAGGGGACCCTATTCCAACTGGTCCCCGGAATTGAGCTGGATATCTACCAGACCACTCTGAGCACCCATGAAATCAGCCTGAGATGTAAGAAGATAGATCTGGATCTCTACAAACAGAATATCGCAGGTGATTGGTTTCAAGGTATGAAGAGGGGAGTCGTGATTCCATGGGCAGATATTGGAGGATAAATGGCAGTGGGAGGGAGCCTGGCCATGGGGATCCTACACCTCCGGTGAGCGATAGCCTCCTGCGCTGGGGACAGGGCACAGACTCGCAGACCGGTAGTGGCAGGGAAAGGACTTTAGGGCAACCCCCAGGATGGAAACCCAGAGCAGCAGGGTCACCAGTGTGAACTGGGAGCAGCTGGTGGTTTTAGAAGCACAAAGGGCAGAGATGTGCCCAGACCTGGAGCAGAACCCAGGACGCTGCAGTTTATAACAGCACAGACAGAAACGGAGACAGTGTGGCCTGGAGAGCTCACTGTAGAACAGACTGCGGTCTCTCTGCTGGGAGGCAGAGGGTTGGAAATGGTGTCTTCTGCTCTGACTCTTGGAAGAGACGCGGAAAGCCACCAGGGAAAGCTGCCAGAGAACAAAAGCCACAAAAAACTGGTTCCCACTGAGCCCATCCCCCACCACAAGGGGGCAGGGCAACTCTGCCCAAACAGGGTTGCCTGAGTAACAGCGTGGCTGGCCCCTATCCCAGAAGACAGGCTGGGAGAACAAGAGGCCAGCAACCCTAAGGTCCCTGGAAAACAGGTGCATCTTGCTTGGGTTCTGGTCAATAATTTGGACTCTATACATTCCCTCAATGACCCATCAACAGAATGACTAGGAGGAGGAACCCCCAGAATAGGAAAGACTCAGAGATTATGACTTATGCTGCAGATTTGCAAATGGATGCAGATATAACCAAGATGTCTGAGATGGAATTCGGGCTAGCAATTGTGAAGACAATAGCTAGAATGGAGAAATCAATTAATGGCAACACAGAGTCTCTAAGGGCAGACATGAAAGCTGAATTGGCAGAACTTAAAAATGCTATCAATGAGATCCAATCTAATCTAGATAATCTAAAAGCTAGGGTCGGTGAGGCAGAAGAACGAATCAGTGACCTGGAAGAAAATTTAATAGATAAAAAGGGAAAAGAGGAGGCCAGGGAAAAACAACTCAGAATCCATGAAAATAGAATCAGAGAAATAAGTGACACCATGAAGCATTCCAATGTCAGAATTATTGGAATCCCGGAGGGAGTGGAGAGAGAGAGGGGACTAGAAGGTGTATTTGAGCAAATCATAGCTGAGAACTTCCCTAATCTGGGGAATGAAACAAACATTCATGTCCTAGAGGCAGAGAGGACCCCTCCCAAGATCAAGGAAAACAGGCCAACACCCCAGCATGTAATAGTAAAACTCGCAAATCTTAGCACCAAGGAAACCATTTTAAGGGCAGTTAGGGGGAAGAGATTCCTTACGTACAGAGGGAGGAACATCAGAATAACGTCAGACCTATCCACAGAGACCTGGCAAGCCAGAAAGGCCTGGCAAGACATATTCAGGGTACTAAATGAGAAGAACATGCAGCCAAGAGTACTTTATCCAGCAAGGCTGTCATTTAGAATGGATGGAGAGATGCAGAGCTTCCAAGACTGGCAGAAACTGAAAGAATATGTGACCACTAAGCTGGTCCTGCAAGAAATATTAAGGGGGTTCTATAAAAGGAGAAAGACCCCAAAAGTGATATACAACAGAAATTTACAGAGACAATCTATAAAAACAACATCATCACAGGCAACATGATGACAATTAATTCATATCTTTCAATAATCATTCTCGACGTGAATGGCCTAAATGCTCCCATAAAATGGCACAGGGTTGCAGATTGGATAAAAAGACAGGACCCATCCATATGCTATCTACAAGAGACTCATTTTGAACCTAAAGATACATCCAGACTGAAAGTGAAGGGATGGAGATCCATCTTCCATGCCAGCGGACCTCAAAAGAAAGCTGGCGCAGCAATTCTTATATCAGACAAATTTGATTTTAAACTAAAGTCTGTAGAGACACAGAAGGACACTATATCATTCTTAAAGGGTTTACCCAACACGAAGATCTAACAATTGTAAATATCTATCCCCCCAACATGGGAGCAGCCATCTACATAAGCCAACTGTTAACCAAAATAAAGAGTCATATTGATAATAATATGTTAATTGTAGGAGACCTCAATACTCCACTCTCAGCAATGGACAGATCATCCAAGCAGAAAATCAACAAGGAAACAAGAGCTTTGAATGATACATTGGACCAGATGGACCTCATAGATATATACAGAACATTCCACCCTAAAACAACAGAATATTCATTCTTCTCAAGCGCACATGGAACTTTCTCCAGGATAGACCACATACTGGGTCACAAATCAGGTCTCAACCAATACCAGAAGATTGAGATTATTCCCTGCATATTCTCAGACCACAATGCTTTAAAACTGGAACTCAATCACAAGAAAAAAATTGGCAGAAATTCAAACACCTGGAAGCTAAAGACCACTCTGCTCAAGAATGTTTGGGTCAACCAGGAAATCAAAGAAGAACTTAAACAATTCATGGAAATCAATGAGAACAAAAACATATCAGTCCAAAACCTATGGGATACTGCAAAGGCAGTCCTAAGAGGGAAGTACATAGCCATCCAAGCCTCACTCAAAAAAATAGAAAAATCCCAAATTCACCAACTAACTCTACACCTTAAAGAACTAGAGAAAAAGCAACAAACGATGCCCAAGCCACACATTAAAAGAGTAATAATTAAGATTAGAGCAGAGATCAATGAATTAGAAACCAGAAACACAGTACATCAGATCAATGAACTAGAAGCTGGTTCTTTGAATTAATAAGATCGATAAACCACTTGCCAGACTTATCCAAAAGAAAAGAAAAAAAGACCCAAATTAATAAAATTATGAATGAAAAGGGAGAGATGATGACTAACACCAAGGAAATAGAAACAATTATTAGAAATTATTATCAACAACTATATGCCAATAAACTGAGCAATCTGGATGAAATGGAGGCCTTCCTGAAAACCTATAAGCTGCCAAGACTGAAGCAGGAAGAAATTGACAACCTGAATAGACCAGTAACCAGTAATGAGATTGAAGCAGTGATCAAAAACTTCCCAAAAAACGAGTCCAGGGCCTGATGGATTCCCTGGGGAATTCTACCAACTATTCAAAGAAGAAATAATACCTATTTTACTGAAGCTGTGTCAAAAAATAGAAACAGAAGGAAAACTTCCAAACTCATTCTATGAGGCCAGCATTACCTTAATCCCCAAACCAGGCAAAGACCCCATCAAAAAGGAGAATTTCAGACCGATATCCCTGATGAATATGGATCCCAAAATCCTTAACAAAATCCTAGCTCATAGGATCCAACAATACATTAAAAGGATCATCCACCACGACCAAGTGGGATTTATCCCCGGGATGCAAGGGTGGGTCAACATTCGCAAATCAATCAATGTAATAGAACAACACATTAATAAGAGGAGGGAGAAGAACCATATGGTCCTCTCAATTGATGCAGAAAAAGCATTTAACAACATACAACATCCTTTCCTGATTAAAACTCTTCAGAGTATAGGGATAGAGGGAACATTCTTCAAGTTCATAAAATCCATCTATGAAAAACCCACAGCGAATATAATCCTCAATGGGGAAAAGCTGAGAGCATTTCCCTTAAGATCAGGAACACGTCAAGGATGCCCACTCTCGCCACTATTGTTCAACATAGTACTAGAAGTCCTAGCAACAGCAATCAGACAACAAAAAGAAATAAAAGGTATTCAAATTGGCAAAGAAGAAGTCAAACTCTCTCTTTTCGCAGATGACATGGTACTTTATGTGGAAAACCCAAAAGACTCCACCCCCAAATTACTAGAACTCATACAGCAATTCAGTAATGTGGCAGAATACAAAATCAATGCACAGAAATCAGTTGCTTTCTTATACACTAACAACGCAACTGTAGAAAGAGAAATTAGAGAAACAATTCCATTTACAATAGCACCAAAAACCATAAGATACCTCAGAATAAACCTAACCAAAGAGGTAAAGGATCTATGCTCTAGGAACTACAGAACACTCATGAAAGAAATTGAAGAAGACACAAAAAGATGGAAAAATATTCCATTCTCATGGATCGGAAGACTAAACATTGTTAAAATGTCTATGCTACCCAGAGCAATCTATACCTTCAATGCCATCCCAATCAAAATTCCAATGACATTTTTCAAAGTGCTGGAACAAACAATCCTAAAATTTGTATGGAATCAGAAAAGACTCCGAATCACCAAGGAAATGTTGAAAAAGAAAAACAAAGCTGGGGCATCACGTTGCCTGATTTCAAGCTATATTACAAAGCTGTGATCACCAAGACAGCATGGTACTGGCACAAAAACAGACATATAGACCAATAGAACAGAATAGAGAACCCAGATATGGACTCTCAACTCTATGGCCAAATAATCTTCTACAAAGCAAGAAAAAATATGCAATGGAAAAAGGACAGACTCTTCAATAAATGGTGCTGAGAAAATTGGACAGCCACATGCAGAAGAATGAAACTCGACCATTCTCTAACACCATATACAAAGATAAAATCAAAATGCATGAAAGACCTCAATGTGAGACAGGAATCCGTCAAAATTCTAGAGGAGAACACAGGCAGTAACTTCTTTGACACATTGGCCACAGCAACTTCTTTCAAGATACATCCCCAAAGGCTAGTGGAACAAAAGCAAAAATGAATTTTTGGGACTTCATCAAGATAAAAAGCTTCTGCACAGCAAAGGAAACAGTCAACAAAACAAAGAGGCAACCCACAGAATGGGAGAAGATATTTACAAATGACACTACAGATAAAGGGCTGGTATCCAAGATCTATAAAGAACTTCTCAAACTCAATACCCAAAAAACAAATAATCAAGTCAAAAAATGGGCAGAAGACATGAAAAGACGCTTCTCTGAATAAGACATACAAATGGCTAAGAGACACATGAAAAAATGTTCATCATCATTAGCCATCAGGGAAATCCAAATCAAAACCACATTGAGATACCACCTTACACCAGTTAGAATGGCAAAAATGGACAGGGAAAAAGAAATAACAAATGTTGGAGAGGTTGTGGAGAAAGGGAAACCCTCTTATACTGTTGGTGGAAATGCAAATTGGTACAGCCACTTTGGAAAACAGTGTGGAGGTTCCTCAAAAAATTAAAAATAGAGCTACCCTATGACCCAGCAATTGCACTCCTGGGTATTTACCCCAAAGACACAGATGTAATGAAAAGAAGGGTCATATGCACCCCAATGGTCATAGCAGCAATGTCCGTAATAGCCAAACTGTGAAAAGAGCCAAGATGCCCTTCAACAGATGAATGGATAAAAAAGATGTGGTCCATATATCCAATGGAATATTACTCAGCCATCAGAAAGAATGAATACCCAACTTTTACAGCAACATGGATGAGACTGGAGGAGATTATGCTAAGTGAAATAAGTCAAGCAGAGAAAGTCAATTATCATATGGTTTCACTTATTTGTGGAACATAAGGAATAGCATGGAGGACATTAGGAGAAGGAAGGGAAAAATTAAGGGGGGGGGGAATCGGAGGGAGAGATGAACCATGAGAGACTATGGACTCTGAGAAACAAACAGGGTTTTAGAGGGGAGGGGGAAGGGGGGATGGGTTAGCCCTGTGATGGGTATTAAGGAGGGCATGTACTGCATGGAGCACTGGGTGTTATACGAAAACAATGGATCGTGGATCACCGCATCAAAAGCTAATGTTGTATGGTGACTAACATAATATAATAAAATTTTAAAAAATTAAAATAAAATCTTCAGCTAAGAGGACCACTATATATATTTTTCTGCAAGCTCTCTTCTTTCTGAAAATCTACCCTGCGGATTCCATCAGGCTCAGTCTCCCCAAATTCCAATCTCTGTCTCTTCAACTCAACAAAACTCTCATGTTCTGCTTTCTCTTTTCTTGCACTGCAATCCAGAACTTTCTTCCCTCTATATAGAAAGACAGAGCAATTGCAGTGAACACCTCATTCTCTCAGGAAACATAATCCTATAATTTCTGTATTTCAATAATTTCCATTTTCTGGTGAGTAAAAACACTGTTTCATACATTTTCCAGATTTCTTTTTTTTTTTAAAGATTTTATTTATTTATTTGGGGGGGAGAGAGAGCGCGCATGAGTGTGGGGGAGGGGCAGAGGGAGAAGCAGGTTCCCTGCTGAGCAAGGAGCCTGATGCGGGACTTGATCCCAGGACCCTGGCATCATGACTGGAGCTGAAAGCAGAGGCCTAACCCACTGAGCCACCCAGGCATCACCATTTTCCAAATTTCTAATTGTTTGCATTGGAAAACAAGCCGCATACCACTTATTGCCTTATAGGATTTGCAATAAGTACTGATTAGGGACAAATATAAAGTAAAGAATACTTATTTCTGAATTCTTTTGCTCTGCTTCAGAAATAGGATTAATGTGGGATAAGATTGAGACAATAGGCATGAGCACGAAAGAAAAGATTTTTCGAAAGGAGAGGGATTTATGCAGTTGGTACATATCTAAGAGGTAGACAGTTAAGAAGAATTTTCAAAATAACAAGATGGGGATTAAGAAACATGTGGCTTATGCACACATATTAACCATTTTTTCTCCCAACATCCCACTAAAACTATGGTACAGGAATATTAAAAGTACAAGACTTTACAGGATAGGAGGTAAAAGCAGATAAAAATTTGAATGATTTTTTGAATTATACAGAGCAATAGAATCACTAATTTAATGAATAATAGTGTTTCTAATTTAAAGGCATTTTGAGAAGGATAACTCCAAACAACTAAGTTTATTTATCCTTTTGAATCTCTGAGAAACTTAGTACTTAGAGGGATCATTTCAAAGATGACAAAATCATTGAGATCAATTTTACATTAACTTCTCAGTTTTTGTTATAGGAAAGATATTTAAATGCATTTGGCAACTTCTTTAAATAAAAAATTAATATTTTACATCTAAAATCTACCTGTAAAATTCTCATCTGTACAAAGGACTTGATGCTATTTATTACTAAAGCTGGAGCAAATATTTTCATTTTTTTTCTCCAAACTGAGCACATATATACAAATTAAGAGATAATTCATGTAATTATTGCTGTTTTGAAAAATGTGTGAGCGGGGCGCCTGGGTGGCTCAGTCGTTAAGCGTCTGCCTTCGGCTCAGGTCATGATCACAGGGTCCTGGGATCGAGCCCCGCTTCAGGCTCCCTGCTCAGCCAGGAGCCTGCTTCTCCCTCTCCCACTCCCCCTGCTTGTGTTCCCTCTCTCGCTGTCTCTCTCTCTGTCAAATAAATAAATAAGAATTAAAAAAAAAAGAAAAATGTGTGAGCAAGGACTAAAATGTCTGCTGGTTATTTTTTGAATATTGTCAAATCAATATTTACCTGTTTTCTTTTATGCAATGCACAACTTCATTTCTTAAAGGAAGATGGCAGGGTATTGTAATATTTGAATAAAAGAATTATCTCTACAATCAACTACAAATATGAATTTCATTCTTGTTTTAGACTCATCTTAATAGATGGTCTGGTTACCTCTGGGTAAAAGATTTATCTCTGACTGAACATCCACCAAATAATATAGAAATGAATAGCATCGCAAACATGGAAAAGAAGCAACTGAATATGGTGGAACATTAATATTGTGGTTTGCTCATAAGTGCAGCAATATAAGATAAAATGTAGGATTTCTTATGTTAGTACTTTAAAAGATCTCATGAGTATTATAAAATATATCTTGTAATATGGGACAGAATTATTATCTCTTATAAAATATTTAAGAAATATAGATATGTGGAATTTAAGAAACAAGACAGAGGATCATAGGGGAAGGGAGGGAAAAATGAAACCAGTTGAAACCAGAGTGGGGAGACAAACCATAAGAGACTCTTAATCTCAGAAAACAAACTGAGGGTTGCTGGAGTGGAGGCGGGTGGGAGGGATGGGGTGGCCGGGTGATGGATATTGAGGAAGTTATGTGCTATGGTGAGCGCTGTGAATTGTGTGTGATGAATCAAAGACCCATACCCCTGAAACAAATAATACATTATGTATTAATAAAAACTTTAAAAAAATGAAATATAGTTGTATACATAAACAAAGAGATCTGTTTCTATTCAGTCCATCACAAGAGCAATAACAAGATTTCATAAATTAATCACCTCAGGCTGATTGAAGAGCATTGTAAAAACGTGGTTTTAGCTTTTTAAAAAATATTTGACTTCCAACTCAAGCCATCAAAAAAGAAATCTGAAGGCAGATGGTTATTAACTTTGAAAACCTATGTCTCATATTCTCTTTTGAGATGCAGTCAAAAACACTGGTCAGAGTAAGTGTCCCATAGGTTGAGACAATTCATACCTACTGATAGAGGTTTATAGCTGTAGCCAGTAGCGCCAACTACCTTCTTCTTCTCCCCCTTGAAAGGAACTGAAAAATATTTCTCCAGCTGCTATAAAATTATTTACTTATAGGAATAAGAAAGTTTTACTATAATGCTGTTCTAGGAGTCCTGATGGGTGAAATAGTGCAATGAATGGAATTTCTGGTGTTTATAATAATAAAATCCCTTGGAGAGGGTCCAAAATCCATTTGCCTAATACTGAATCGTGTGTTCCTAATGCTGTGATAGCAGCATTTCAGTCTATTCTGGAAGAACAGATGCTCACTATTTGGGTTTTGCTGATTTTCACAGGAGATTGGCTATGTCTACTCACTAAATGGCAGAACAACTTAGAAAATACTTTCTTCATTTAAATTGATTAAGAGTGCAACCTATATAGTAATATTATCATAACTATGTATAACTCCAGTCTTTCAAAATTGTGTTGACAGGGTGATGAATTAATTTGACTGAAAGCCAAACCAGAATTATTTTTTTTTAGTATCTTATGCAACTGTGCATGCCAATGCAATTTAATTTTCATTAATTTCAATACATATTGAGAAATAGATGTTAAAGCTTAAGACATCTAAAGTGCCACATTTCTTTTTACATCTATGTCATGATTTTATCAATGTCAGTATTCAAAATAATGTTTTATGCAACTATAATATTTTCTGATTTAAATACCAAAAAGACCATATATAGTTAATTTTTATTACCCATCAGTGATAGATAGATAGATACACAGATAGATACACAGACAGAATAGAATAGATACAAAGGTTCTGCTAGTAACTTCAGATTTTGACTCTAATCCAAAAGATGGGCATATATCTGTTGGAAGTAACAGTAGCCCATTGTGATATTTCATTTATTGCTTGAAGAAGTTGAAAGATAGTATGAAACTGATCATTACAAATTCAATCCCATTCAATTTTAATTATGTTAATGATGCTGTTTATCAAGTCTATAATGAATTTGTTTTTGATTCTCTAGCTAATTCACCACATGAGATTTTCTCTCTTCCCTCTTCAATACCCTAAGCTGATAATCACTCCTCCTTCTATGCAATTTAAAATAGTAGAGACTATACAATTTAGTTTCAGAAAATTAGGGTTTTAATTAAGACTTTTCATTTATTAGCTGTGTTGCTTTAAGTCATATAGCACCGTGTCTCTCTGTTCTCATTTATAAATAATAATAGTACCTAACTCACAGGAATAATGTGAAAAGAAAATGTGAGCACACATGTTGAAGTGTTACGCATAGCCTGTTGTGAATGAATCATTGTGTGACAGTGGTTCTTAAAGTATGGTCCTGGGAAGAACAGCATCAGAAGTACGAGGAATTTGTTAGAAATGCAAAGCAATTAAATCCCATCCCAGACCTACTGAATCAGAAACTCTAGAGATAGAGCCTAGTAATCTGTCTATCTATCTAAAGACAGAGCCTAGTAATAAGCCATGCAAGTGATTTTATGCTCAGTGAAGTTTGAGAACGATTAGTATAAGGAATCTTACTTGTCTTTCAACTTACTTGTCTTTCAACTTGGTATAAGAGTCTTGCCTGCTATAGTCCTTTTACAATCCCTTGTAATTTATATCTAATGATTTTTCAAGGGATCATTGACAATGACATTGATCTTTTATATATGGCTTTATGACAAAATTATTAAATATTTAATATATAATGAAAATCATCTCTAGATATGTAACATACTTACATAATATACAATAACTCATGTAGATATCTATGTTAATATTAATTTTAATTAGATTTTACCTACCTATGGAATTGGTGAAGACATCATACATCATGTTGTGTTAGGATCTAGGAAATATCACCATTTTGCTCCAATTTAAATTTCTCTTATTACTGTTGCTCAAATTCTGGTAACTTACGTCCTCCCTCCCTCCCTTCTTTCCTTTTCTTTCTGTCTGTCTGTCTTTTTTTCATACATGATATATATCATCATTTGACATGTTTGCTTTCCTTAAATAGTGCTGTTACTACTATTGCAACTGCATAAGAATGTCTTCATGCATTTGTTTTTAACTCACTTTAGGTAAACAATTTCTGTTAGAATAGCATAGATGAAGAGAAGCTAAAAGAGCAGCAAAAACAACCACTAATAGAGGTGTTATTTAATGAAACTTTTCTTGAGTTTTGTATGTGCATTTGTTTAGTTGCAATGTAAAATACTTTCTTACTCTGGGTTGAGGGAAAAAAAAAAAAAAAAAAAACTGTCTTGTATAATGCCGGCCTTCAATATTTGTTTTCTCTTTTTCTCTCTCTCAAGTGTCTAATACTTCTGTGTTCTGTCTTCTGCCAACACTACTGTAATGGATTTGTGTTTCATGCTCTATTCCTTTGGGCAAAAAAGAGCAAATCCAAATTGTTTACAAGATAAAAAATGGACTCCCTATCAGAGAGAAATAGATCTTTATTAAACATCTCTGGCTGCAGCTGTTTAGGGTTTTAATACTTAACCATTTCTATCCCACTGTTTGGTAATTTGCAGAAACATTCTCACACTATAAAACAGTATGTATTTTCTTGTAATTTTAATTATTTTATCTCCTATTTTAACAGTTTTGTTCACAATAAAATAATGATTTATCCTAAGAATGATGTAATTTGTAAAATTACTTATGTGCCTGGCAAAATTTTACCTGCTTTAATTCATTTAATATTAACTGTAACTTTATAAATAACCATTGTCCCCATTTTACAGATGAATAAACTGAAGAAAAGAGAGTTTAAATGACCTGTTCCAAACCACATAATGGAAGTGGTAAAGCAGGGATTTAAATGATAATGGTCTTGTTATAGAGCCCTTGGTCTTAATTGATTCAAGATATTCCCAAAGACAAGACTTAAGAGTAGCACTTTTCATAAATTCCACTTCAGTCATCACGATCTGTTCTTATTTCTTTTTAGCAGGGCTAGGAGAAAGTGTCAGCATTAGCTTCTAGGGTTTTATATAATTTTGAATTTTAACTTTTGAACATTTGAGGGAGGTGGGAATAGAAGACTCATCTCTTAATTGTTAGATTACTATTTCTGAAGAAGAAATGTCCATTTTGGATAAAGAGACTCAGGAGAACATAAAGAAGGATTTGGCTTGCTTCTTTCTTACCTCTTCCCCCATCTTCCAGCACTTCTTCTTTTTTTTTTTTTTAAGATTTTATTTATTTGTCAGAGAGAGAGAGAGCATAAGCAGGGGGAGTGGTAGGCAGAGGGAGAAGCAGGCTCTCTGCTGAGCAAGGAGCCCGATGTGGGACTCAATCCCAGGACCGTGGGATCATGACCCAAGTGGAAGGCAGACACTTAACCAACTGAGCCACCCAGACATCCCATCTTCCAGCACTCCTGATGCTCCATTCCACAATGGAAATGTGCCTAAACTCAGAGGTGTCTACTGGGGACAGAGAGAACGTCTGATTATATTCATTTCAATTGAGGGTGTATTTGATTACTTCTTCCCTGTAAAATATTCAGTCTTGGAAAATTTTATTTTGCATGATTTTCATAGTTTTTTTTTTTTTTTTTTTTTTTTTTTTTTGCCCCTATTAGTTTGCTTTTGAATTCTTTTTTTTTTTTTTTTTAAGATTTTATTTATTCATTTGAGACACAGAGATAGAGAGAGAGAGCATGACCAGTGGGAGAGGCAGAGGGAGAGGAAGAAGCAGACTCCCCGCTGAGTCAGGAGCCCGATGTGGGGCTCGATGTGGGGCTCAATACCAGGACCCTGGGATCATGACCCGAGCCGAAGGCAGACGCTTAACCATCTGAGCCACCCAGGCGCCCCTGCTTTTGAATTCTTATCACATTTTATCTTCTCTTTTTTCATTCTTCTACTTTATGATTTTGCATCTTCGGCTTCCTTGGCTTTCTTTCTTTCTTTTTTTTCTTTAATTATTCATATTTACTTTAAAAATATGATGTTTTCCAGGTAGGGATGAGGCTAAAGTTAATGAGGTACTTGCCTTGGGACACAGTATTTAAGATAGCACTAGAACTCAATAGTCAAGATATATAATATTTACGTAGTATTTAAAAAAAAATCACTGGTAAACAATGTCATTTATTTTTGTAAATAAAGTTTTACTGGAACAAGCACAGGGATTAAGTGAGGTAAGTCAGTCACAGTCATGGAAGTGCAGGATCCAATTGTCTTTAAATTTTTGCTTTTTCTAATGTTTTTAAAATTATTTTTACCTTAAAAAATATTTCGTTTAAGTGTTACTTGTATTATGTATTTATTTTGTACCCCTTTGAATTTTCTGCCCCGAGGCAGTAGTCTCACTCACATCACCCTAGTCCCAACCTGGAAATATATCGCTTTGTTTTTGTTTTAATCCTGGAGCCCACTTTCATACTCTAATTATTAGTATTTTCCCCATGATATCTACAACCAAAAATCTTTCCCAATAAGTAATGATTCTGTTCTTATAGATAGTACATATGGATTAGTAGACTTTTATTAAGTGTTCAACATATACCAGGCTATGTAAAGCATGGCCTACTACACAAATTCAGAGCACAAGTTCAATACATCTCTTTTATTTTCCAAACAAAATATAATAAATCTTCTGCATATCTAACTGGGATGAATCCCAATGTCTACCTCTTGGTGTGCTTTTCAGATTTTCCAAAACCATGCAAGGCTATGGCATTCATGACAGTGATCTGAATGACTTCCACACTTAAACTGGAAATAAAGCACCTAAAGAATAAACATCACTGAACTTTTCTTCCTTGCCTTTTTTCCTTGGTGTCACATGGTGCCCTCCTCCAGTCCTCCATTACACAGTAGCCATCGCCAGTCCACTTTGTAATAATGCCTTCCTGGCCTGGGACCTAACACAAACTGCCGTAATCCTATACAGCAAAGAGATCTAAACTCCTTCTAGGTCAAGTACAATTAAATTTATTTGTGTTCACCTCCATTCTCTGCTTATTTACCCATTCTCAGCCTTTATTCTTAGAACACAAGCAATGTACTTTGTCTTCTAGAAAAGCTTCTGGCATCAGTCTCATGCAAGGAAGATGGTAGTTATTTTCCAAAGAACCCATACTCCTTGTCTTGAGAGTAGTTCAACAGCCTAGACTCCCACAGCCTTCAGAGATGAGTCTTTTTGCACTTTTACACACTGAGCCAAACTGCCCACCAATACATGTCTCCTAACTTTAACTCCCAATGATCAGGTATGGATCCCTGGAAAAGCACTAGATTTTTATGTATATTGGGTCCTCTTCCTCTCATACTTTATTTTCTGTTCTAACAATGCCAAGTAGTGGGTATTTTATAGTCACAAAGAAACAGAAATTCTAAGATAGTAGTTTCCAATAAAGATTTATAGAACTAAGAAGGCAAACTTTTTCAAAATAAATTAATCAATCAATTAATTAATTAAGCATGTTGGTTCTCCCTAGTTGAGGAATGCTTATTTTTTCTTCCACCATTTATCCACCTCAATCCAGTGAAAAGAGCTTGTCATGTTCTTTCCTCTTGAGGACATTTTATTTCCTGAAGTAGAAAGAACATTTCAGCTAACACAGGGCCTGATACTGAGTCATATATTCTGGGGGATGTCAATCACAAAGTAAGTCTTTCCTTCTACTTGCTTTGATCTCCTGCTGTTTTGCCCTTTCTCCACACAGACACAGTTGGCGCCCATTATCAGCTCTTTCCTTTTTATCGGTCTTCTGGTATTTGGCATCTCCTACCTGCCTCCACTCCTCCAATCCCTGCTAATCTCTATTTCTCTGCCCAGATAGTAGAGGACCTTCAGTCCTACATCCACAAACTTAGATCTATAGACTGATGACAAGGATCAAAGACAATTTGGGGAAAGAATCAGAGATTCCTTCAGGCTTCACTTCTAAGGCATCGTTGCACTTGTGATTTTATAAGATATACGCTTACCCATTAATTCAGCTAGTATTTTGATTGTCATTTATTTAATTTTCTAGTTTTAAATTCTCTATTGGTTAAGTCCAAGAAGAAGTAAGTGGAGGGGTTTTTGTTTCATCACTTTGAAAATGCTATTATATATGATCACATTTATAATCCTCTTAACAATTCTATGGATTAGGTGGTCAGTTGTTTAAGTGAGATATTAGAAATTTGGAGACCTTAAATAACATTTACATAATTACATGAATTGGGAGAGCTAGGATTTGGATCCAGTTTTCTTGGTTACAGGTGTTGGCCTCTTAATCACCATGTAGGAACAGCACCCCTTAGACTTTCAGAGGTTCCTGCAAGGTTCTCTGACACTTCTACATTAGTCTACCATTTCATTATTCCATATAGCAATCTACTCCAAAGACAGGTTTTGAATTTTGTCAAATAAGATGTGGGTGAGGATTTTCGGATTGAGGATTAAGGATCTTTCCCTTTTCTTCTCTTATCGTCTCTCAAGAGCAAGAACCAGATGAAAATCAGGTCTGTTTTATAAGAATCATAGTGTGCAATTACACCTTTCTCCTATTGTCAATAATGTCCTCCAAATGCAGTAAGAAAGTAGACAATATTCTAAAATGGCTTTTTAATGAAAGGTGTAAAAATATACAATTGTTACTAAGTTCGAAGGACAAAAACATGAGATACAGAAAAAAGAATCAAGGAATAGTCAATCACCTTTAGGTTAAAGGAATCCTTTAAGCAATAATTTTGCCTAAATTTTCTTTATTTTGTAGGTCAAATTTCCATGCCAGGTAGAAGCAGCCAACAATACTCACGTGTCAGAAAGTTATGCCAGTGTTCCCTTACAACAACTGTCAAAGTCAGAATCTTCCTCTGTGGAGTCATTTTAAGTGGCACATGATCTAGCACAATTGAGGTGAAGTTTAGCCAGTACGTGCAGCAAACTATAGGTTTCAGTGTGGCAAACACTTGGGTGAAGATAATTCTAACATTGCTACACAATATTTTGAATTTGACTGGATTTTCCAGCATAGATATGAGAACATACGGTTGTTCTAAATGAAAAAAAAAAAAAAATGGCAAAGGAAAGTTTAGATTCAAACTGTCTCTGGTCACTGTCTTGCTTTGTGGATTGCATCAATAGCATTTCAATGTAGCATAAAGAAAGTTTCTTCTAGGGTGGGTTTTTCTTTTTAAGTCCCCTACAAAAATAAGGGGGGGAAAGGCAACAACTATGAAATCACCTCAAAAAAGTGACAAAAGAAATTGATCCATTAATTTATAAATACCTTCTAAATCCTTTCCTTCTTAATAAAGTAAACATGTCAGGATAAATAACCCACTGGCACAAAATATCACTGTGTGTCTCATATTAGCACTCACTAATTAGCACTGAATTTTGCCTTTTGATTTGAAAAAATGGCATTACTCCTTTTTTCTTCATTTCTGAAAACAATTTGCTAACCACTGTCATCAGTAAGTTTGTTTGTCTTTTTGTGACTCTTACACAATACAGCTGAGTTGAGTTTGTGCTGTTTTCCCAAGATCTACAAACCCTTTGGTCCTGCAGCAGTTTGGGCATATATTATTAACAGTGTTTCAGTGTGTAATGATGCATGGCTGAGGACTGACACAGATCACACTAAGCCAAATATATGTACATGAAGAGGCTACATAATTTTTTCACTTTTTTCTTTGCCATTCTGAAAACAGCACTACTCCTTAAGAGAAAAAAACTGTTGATTTTTTTTTTGGAAATTTCAGTAAAGAATACACATTTTGTGACTACTTTTTAGTCTTTCATACGTTATCTAGGCAGTGATAATATAATTCAAGAAAGAGGTACCCGTATCTATCATATATATTCTATGATAAAGACATTTTAAAAAATAGTCAATTAACTTGAGATTTTCTTTTTAAAATTTTTTTTTAAGATTGCATTTATTTGAGAAAGAGAGAGAAAGAAAGAGCATGAGCCTGGTGAAGGGCAGAGGGAGAAGCAGACTCCTGATGAGCAGGGAGTCTGATGCGGGACTCAATTCCAGGACCCTGGGATCATGACCTGGGCCAAAGGCAGACGCTTAACCAACTAAACGAGCCAGGTGCCCTGAAATCTTCTTAAAAGACAAAGATTCTGCCTACTAAAACCTGGGTTTTAGTCCCAACTAAACATTTAATACTCTATGGCACAGGATATATCCAGTCTACTGCCTGTTTTTGTTTTTTTTTTTTAATTTTTATTGTTATGTTAATCACCATACAGTACATCATTAGTTTTAGATGTAGTGTTCCATGATTCATTGTTTGTGCATAACACCCAGTGCTCCAACTACTGCCTGTTTTGTATGGCCAATGACCTAAGAATGTTGTTTTTGTTTCTTAAAGTGATTAAATGGGCTGCCTGGGTGGCTCAGTCAATTAAGTGTCTCACTATTGATTTCGGTTCAGGTCATGACCGCAGAGTTGTGAGATCGAGACCTGCAGCAGGCTCTGTGCTGAGCATGGAAACTGCTTAAGATTCTCTCTCTCCCTCTCTCAGCCCCTACCCTTCTCTCCCCGTCTCTAAAAAGTAAATAAATAAATTTTAAAAAGTGATTCAAGAAAAATCAAAATAATATCGTGTCATGTTAAAATTATACAAAATTCAAATTAATGTCCATAATAAATTTTTATTAAACACTGGTTTACATAATGTCCATTGCTATTTCTGCACTACAACAATACAGTTGAGTAGCTGAAACAGAGACCTCGTGGACCTGCAAAGCCTAAAATAATAAATTTCTGGCCCTTTACAGAAAGTTTGCAGAACCTTGCCGTTGATGAACTAAAGTGATTACAGCCTACTGCCTGTTGGCCCTTGAGCCAAATTTTTGCATACATTTTTGTATTTAATCCTCACAACCTTACATGGTAGGTATTATCATCAACATTTTGACAGGACTTAAGTAATTGCCTCATTGCTTAAAGTTAATTAGAGGCAGAGACATTATTCTAATTTTGGTGCCTCTGACTCGTAGGATGTTATTTAATTATAAACTAATGCATTCCTTCCTTAGATAGAAATTTTTATTCCCTTTTACCAAAGTTATAAGAAAATGCACATTTTGTGAAAGATATGAGTGTGGTTTATAGATGACAAATATTAGGAAACACTAACATATAATTCCTTTTGTACAGAAGAAAACAATATTTATTGATGCACAAGGAAAAAATATTTCAGCTATTCATGCAGTAGCACTGCTTGTGAATTTGTTGGGTGAGTTGTCCCGAAACAATATTGAACAGTAACCAATCAGGCATCTAAAAATAGTATATATTTTTACTAAGCCAGCTTCAAGGTGTTTTTCAAGATCATCATTTTTGTATCTTGGTTTAAAAAGCAAATTGTTATGATTATCTGATATGACTCTGTTTTTTCATTTTATAAAAAATATTTTCACACATTTTATTTTATCTTCAAATCAGATAGTTAACAGTTTTATTTATCATTTAGAAGTGAGAAAGTGGAAAAGAAAAGAAAATTAAATCCTAGAAAATAATGGACAGAGGTAGGACCAAATATCACTGTCTCAAGTACTCGTTTTGGGCTTGTTTCTTCCTGGGAGAAGGTTGCTGGTTACATGACCATTCTTTTGTCAGTGGCTAGGAATAAAGAGAACTGCCTGGGTTTGAAGGTAAGAGAGGCAAACAGAATTGTTTTCTCCTTTTCCTAATAATTATTAACCTCACTTACTTCTTTTAAATACGAAGCATGGAATACTCCTGGCTACTTATTTAGAGCAAATTTACTATTTTTATATTTTTATGTTTTGCTGTGATTTATAATTGGGAAATTTTTTAAAAATTCTGTATTTAGTGAATAATTCTATTGTTTTTAATTTATTTTATTCTTCTGAAAAACACAAAGAAGTGTTTAAATCAAAGTTGACAGACCTATTTTTCCTCCATTAATTGAATGGCATGATTTATTCAAATATGCAGGCAGTGAACATTTTTATGAGTAGTTACTTTTCATGCCATTCATGAGATGTTACTATTAAAGTATGAACATTTTCAAATGCAAAATAAATATATCTTTGATTGGCTAAGTGAATTCTGTAGAGAGACTTTCATAGAACAGGCCATGTCATTTTGTGTTTTTAATATGATCTGATGAACACTATTGTTCCCTTTATTCAAGAATTGTTTGGCTTTTCCCAGAACAAAGATGCTATGACTACAGTTACAATTTTAGTTTTAAGATTACAGATTGTAATCATCTTATTACAGTATCTGATATGTTATATTCAAATAGACTTCCTTGCATATTACTCTCTACCAAGAATAAAGAAAAAGTATTTTCCTGAATGAATCCAAATTATGCTGAAGTCACACAAATGTGGAATTAGATACCAAATTATTCTATAAAGCAACTGGGAATTGTAGCCTTTAACTCTGTGCTGAAATAAGAATCTTAGGGTTACAAATTTTACCCATAAGATTGTAGTTTTATCCATGAGAGTTCCCATTACATTTTTAACCTGATGTACTGCACAATGGTGCTAAGGTATATGCTAAAAACAACAACAACAACAACAACAAAAAACAAAAAACAAAAAAAAACTACAATAAATAAATTTATGAATTATTTTTGTTTTAATTTTTTTGTCTTTTCCTTTCTGCTTTTGGTTCAAAAAAAATAGAATAAACAGAATTAGCAATACCATTCCATAGTTATAGAACCACTATGTCAGAGATATTTTTAAATACTAGAGAAATGTTTGATTAGTAAAAAGTAATATAGTCCAGAATAGAATTGGATTCAGAGGAGGAAAATTTATTCTAGTGACGTGATTGTGGATATCCTGGAATATTTTTCCTCAAAAGAATGCTCTGTTGATGGGGTGCCTGGATGGCTCAGTCGTTAAGCGTCTGCCTTCGGCTCAGGTCATGATCCCAGGGTCCTAGGATTGAGCCCCGCATCGGGCTCCCTGCTCAGCAGGAAGCCTACTTCTCCCTCTCCCGCTCCCCCTGCTTGTGTTCCCTCTCTCGCTGTGTCTCTCTCTGTCGAATAAATAAATAAAAAATCTTAAAAAAAAAAAAAAGAATGCTCTGTTGAGTGAAATCCAAGTTTCATGTTCCAAATGAAAGCAATAACAATAATAATAAAGAGAGTTATCAGGGTGTAAGCATACTGAGGTCTCTGCAAGTCAGGGATATTTGTCAAAAGGAATCATAGCTGGCAGTTAAGATGTCTGCAAGTGGCATGTATTATTAAAAAATTTTTGGTATATTTTTTCTCTGAAGTAAGAAGCAAGGTGATCTCTTGAGAGTAAAAGGGTAAGAGCAGGATTAGCAGGTTTAGGAGAGGAGAAAAGGTTTAAAATAATTATTGCATTATACACACCCTCTTGCACACAGTGAATGCTGCCCATTGACTTGAAATTATAGATAGCATTTGCAGAGCCTAAGACTTTGTAAGTAGTCCTGCCATTTCAATTGAATTGTTCAATCAGTTTGGTCAAACATCATGTTAATAAGGTCAAAAAGCCAGTCAAACTGGTTGTCTGACTTGAATGATTGTGTGACTAAAGTGATTAGTGGAAACAGCCCTGAACTCACATTCATCCTCAAACCTTGTCTTCTGAAAAGCTGTCATGTTTCGGATGCTAGGTTTTTCCTGTATAGTCTTTATGTTTACATGAATGTTCTCAACATCTTAGAGCTCACACTTCCTGTTGAAAGCATTGTAAATTCTATGCCTTCTCCTAAAGTTTTTTTTAAATTCAAAACAATTTTTTAAAGGCCAAAAGAGTCAACTGGTTTTCAAAATAAAGATACCTCTTCTTTATCATGGTGTGAGTCCATGCCCATTTTACAGGAAATTGTCAGGTCAGCAGTGGCCTTGAAACTTAACTCTGTTCCATTATTTCTATTGCCTATTAGGGAAATTGTGTTCTAGTAAAAATCTAATAAAAAACTTCCTGTTTTCCAAAATCTAATTCTTATTAACTTTACACTGATACTCACCATAATATATTAAGCTCACTGGGTATTAATTCTGTGTGTACTACACACCATCTGACACAGTTATTACTACTACAGACATGGTGGAATTTGTCAAAAGGAATTTATCAATTTGAGTCAGTGATGTTTCCTTTATGGCTTCCTACTCTTTATATATTGAAATCAATCTTTGCATTAACATGATTGGATAAATCAAACCCAGAGCTAGACTTTGAGTAACTTGTGTAAGGGGTATCTTTGTGGGGCAAATAGTATCTACTTGAAATTCTTTTTTTGGAAAAATTATTAACTATTGAAAAGACCCAAACCGTTAACTAATTGAAAAGACTCAATATTGTCATACATAAAATGATATCATACCATGAGCATCTTTCAATAATCCCTTGATAACTGTACTGAAAAAAAAAATGAGAACTGAAATTTGATACTATGAAAGGAGATTTAAGTTTCAACGTCTTACTGTTCATCCTATACATCATACCCATCATGACCCAGACGATCTCCCACTTCTTTTAGCCTCATCCAAGAGATGTACCTGATGCTAAGTATCCTTGACGACTTTAAGAGCAAAAGAGAAGAATTTTCTCTTCCCCCTACTCCTACTCCCACACATTAAAATAACAAGTGAAGGGAGACTGTGTGGCTCAGTCCTGAAAGCATCTGACTCTTGATTTCAGCTCAGGTCATGTTCTCAGGATCGCGAGATTGGGCCCCACTTCGAGCTCTGCCTTGAGTGTGGACCCTGATTAAGATTTTCTCTCTTCCCTCTCCTTCTGCCCCTTCCCCCTTAAATAAATAAATAAATAAACAAACAAACAAATAAACAAACAAACAAATAAAAATAAATAAATAGAAGAGGTGAAGGCAGCCAAGAGGGGTATAGGTTGGAGAGGGAATCGTTCACTAAAACAGGAAACACTAAGAAGAAAATACTGAATAATGGGTTAAAGATCATGAAATCAGTACTATAATGAATTCAAGGTAATTGTGAGAGAGCAAAGTGTAGATGTTGAGTAACCAGTTACATACAGAGTTGAAGTCATTAATAACGTTTTTACCTAGAAAGATAAATTTTAGAGTCCTCATTGTTATTACCATACTTGGAGGACTACAGTCACAAGGCTGTTAAGTATCAGTATCATTCTGCCTTCAAGTTCTGTCATTGAAAAATCCTGTGCAAATGGCTCCACTATAGCTCAAGCATACCAACTTCTCTCTCCCTCTTCAAATCCCTGATATCTCATTCCCAGTCTCCAGAAATAGCCTCATATACTCTTGTCTCCTTTTCCAAGCACAGTTTCTTGTCCCTGAAAGATATGTTTTCTCCAAAAATGGGACTACTTTGATCCAGCCATCCTAAATGCTCTATTTAAAATGCATTGCTGTTGTTCATAACAGTATTGCCTAGGCCTTGAGTGGTCTGGGCTCTGCCTGTGTTTTCCACCTCATCTTGTTATACATCCTTCTGTGCTCCATCGGTATTGTTTCGGTGCTTTCCTTGCACCAGTCTCCTTCTCCTGCAGGGATTTCTGTGTATCTTACATAGATTAGTCATTCTACCTCCTTCCCATAAAATATGGACCTGTATAGTTTCATCAAATCAATCATTTTGAGTTACTACTGCATACTCTAAAGTGCACTGCAAACAGGGAGGAAAAAGGGAAGAGTAACTAAGATGTAAATGGCCATTCAAATATGAATAGAAGAGTCTGAGTGTAGTCATAAAACAAAACACTTTGGAAAGGTATTTCTAATAGTCTAACAAGAAATTATTATACTAAGTTATATTGTGGGAGCACTTACTTTTCCACTGAGGAGACAGCCATGAAATAGTCTGGTTCTTTTATTTATTTGCTTTTGGCTCAGTTATCCAGTTTTATTAATCTTTTAGTCTCGAAATTTGAGAGGGTGTCATGTATCACATACTGTTTTTCTTGTTACACTTTCATTGAAGATGATCTCTATTTCCTCTAATTTAAGGCAGTCTTTTTTAATAGAAATAAAGCGACTGTTACTTTTATAATTATGCCCCTTGGTCTTTAGGTAGACAAGTAAAATGATTTCTAGATTACTTTAATGAGCAAAACTAGATGTAATTGAAGAGATTAGATTTTTTTTTTTAAATCTGAGGAACTTGTATATGCTTCATGAATTTTAGCTGTTTAAATGGACAAAAGGATTCTTGAACCGTTTATGGTTTTTCGATTTGGGAGCTTTACAGGTTTCTTTTTTTGTTAAGTACTAAAAGCCTGCGCTTATAAACATTATGAGTAAGACCAATTTTCAAGCTAATAGTTCCAGGTATTTCAGGCTGAATATATGAAATATAATTGTATACCAGATAGATTAATAATGTGCTAATACCTTGGGAGCATGTGCTCAGAAAATTTAGAATCTATTTTAATTATAATACTATATTTAAAATATATATTGATTGGGGCGCCTGGGTGGCTCAGTCGTTAAGCGTCTGCCTTCGGCTCAGGTCATGGTCCCAGGGTCCTGGGATCAAGCCCCGCATCGGGCTCCCTGCTCAGCGGGAAGCCTGCTTCTCCCTCTCCCACTCCCCCTGCTTGTGTTCCCTCTGTCGCTGTGTCTGTCTCTGTCAAATAAATAAATAAAATCTTTAAAAATATATATATATATATATATATATATATATATATATATATTGATTATACTAATTGGGTAGACTTTATCTGTCCAAGAAAAAGCAATATTGGTAATTTACTGCTGCTCCTGAACTTTTCTCTATTTTACTATATATGACCAAAAGCCACAAAGTAGAAATTAGTCACTGAAAACAGAAACCACTTGTAAAAACCCTAATATATCACTATCTTTATGATGTTTCTGAGTCTCCTGAGATTCGTATTATATCTATCATTTCCGTAGTAATTTGTAATTGATCGAAAACATTTTCTCAACTATTCTCCAAAGCTGCTGCACCATTAGGTGCAGACTTTACAAGATATGGGACGGACCAGATTTGCTTGGGCTCAATGTTGCATCTACAGTAACTTGCCCGCTAACCAAAAACATTAAAAATAAGCTGAATTATTTATTTTGCCTAATGAATTGCCTATCTGTAATGTAGCTATCCAGGGAAGCAACAGTAAGATAAAAATAAAATATCAAAATTATTAATATCTGTACTTGACTATAGCTTTATTTTGAACAGGATTTAAAGAAACGGCTCTTAATCTTATTGAAAAAAGAAAATGATTATATGAATTTTATATTCACTTTCTAAATAAACAAAAGCTAAAAACATACTTGAAAATAGCCACTGATTGCGTTTAATAATTATCTTAACCTGTGGATATGAAAATAATGGCTTCTCAGTCCCAGACTCCTGTGATTTTTAGTGAGATCTTTGTACATTAATTTTTGTTGACGGCGCCTGGGTGGCTCAGTTGTTAAGCAACTGCCTTCGGCTCAGGTCATGGTCCCAGGGTCCTGGGATCGAGTCCCATATCGGGCTCTCTGCTCCGCGGGAAGCCTGCTTCTCCCTCTCCCACTCCCCCTGCTTGTGTTCCCTCTCTCGCTGTGTCTCTCTCTGTCAAATAAATAAATAAAATCTTTAAAAAAAAAAAAAATCTTTGTTGATGATTTTAAAGCTCATAGTTTCATATACATCAGAAACTAGTAAAGTATATGTTTATAAACTATTTTGTGATCTCATCTGTTCTTTTTTTCCAATCGTCAAGTATTCAGCAGCATGAACATAGTTTATGAGTCCATTAATAAACATTTCAAGGTACTTCCAAATGTCTGAGATAGCCTTGGGCCTTTTATAAATCATCCCATAAAACACAGTCTAATAGCATCTTTAGGATATAACATGACCATTTAACTAAGTCATTTAAAAAAAGAAAACAATGAAATTTAAATGCATTTCTGTGATAAATATGAATAAATATACATATAAAAATTAAGGAAGGAAGGAGTTCCAACTGCTTTTCTTACTCCTGTCCATTGGATATACTAGATGTCCTTTGAAATAAGGTAATGCATATAATGTTCCATTTATATAATCAGACATTTTTAAAATAAGCTTTGGGTTTCCTTTGATAAATGTGAATCTGTATTACATTGGCATGGCTGTTCTTTTCAACTGGCCTTTACTAACACCAAAGCTTTTTTTGACTTTTATTTTATATTGGAAAAACTCAGTTCAGACCAGTAGTGACAAACAATTCCATTAAAATCAGTAAGCCACGTAAAGTTTTGTTTTGTTCTCTTAAATGCAAATTACACAATATAAATCTTCTGCTTAAAATCCTCCAATAGCTTTCTATTGTCTAACGGACAAAAAGCCTAATTACTTAGGCTAACCCTTAAGTATATCTGAACCTTGGCTGCCTTTCATTCTTCCTCCTTTTCCTCTGGCCACCTTGGCACTCATTCAGTGGCTTTTCAGAACATTCCGCATACATGTTTCCCCCCTTCTGCCATACTTCATCAGGAATTTTAAGGTTCAACTGTCATGATGCCTTCCAGTGCTGTCTCCCACCTCCCATTTAGCCACTGCCATCAACTAAAAGGGTCAGCCTCATGAAGACAAAGATTGTATCTCTTCCGTTCACCATAATATAGCCGGCACTTAGTACAATACTAGGAGGTAAACATACACTTATTAAATGAATGAACGTCTAATTAGTGATGCTGGCGATACACTTAACCTGGTAGTAACAGCGAGTGCATTAGCATCTTCACTGCTGTCACAGGTCGACTTCTCTTTTGTGGTCATTTGGTAAAGTTCACAAAACTCCTTTGCATACGCTACCCTATTCTGATCCTGGCAATAGTCTTTGTGAGGTCAGCAGTGTTTTCCTTAGTTTTTCAACATGAGAGTTGAGATCTGAGGCTAGAAGGAGAGGGAAAATGAAGTCCAACAAGAAAAACTAACATCCATGCATTCTGAGATTAACTACAGCCATTGTTTCCGTTAACCAACAGAAAATGTGTTTATTATTAACTTCCTGCATTCCTTCCACATCTGAGACAGAGGTCTATAGACAGTGACAACTATTTTTAGATTTTGGATTAAATATGTATTTCATAAACTCAAAGTAGTCAGTTTTCTCTATACATTACTAAATCTATCATTTATTATCTTTTTCTAAAACTTGCCTGAGCTTCCTCTCCTCTTACTTGTGTTACTCCTTTCCTCTAATCAGTGCTAATGGCTTGCTAAATTTAATACTGATAAAAATTATTTTCAAATGATAAGAAGACACCAAAATGAATTTTTTGCTTTATCACTTAAAAACTAAGTCATGTTCATTGGTTGACTGAGCTGCCACTATTTAGATATACATATAACTTTCTTAAGCTCACATTTCTGTAAATAAAATGGAACATATATGTTGAGAAATTAGCTAAACTACTCCATAATATTGCTGCCTTGACATCCATTTTCTGTGGCCAAGTTGATTAATGGGGAGACTAAACTGACATTAAACCTTCATGCAAGCACATGCCCTAGATAACAGCTTGCAATTAGAAGTAAATGTACATTCCTGATATGACTCCCCAAGTGCCGTTGTGATATAAGTACTCTCCCTCACAGGTGGAGGTTATTCCCTCAGTGCATCCTATAGATAAGACCTTCACCCAAGCTTACCAAAAGCCCGCTCTTTCTGGTTTGAATTCAATCATCCAACCTTAGCCTGGAAGCCCAAAGCACTCCACCCTCAGACCCTGATAAAGGAATGTGCTCCTGGGTCCTGTACCTCTTTTTGCCTGCACCCTGCCTTGACTTCCCAATGGGTGGCCCCTTGAGAAGACTGTGTAGTTCCTCCGGGGCCTGTGAGTAATAAACTTCTCTATTTCAATATCCTTGTGATCTTTTGTTGAACATGGCCCACGATCTGACAGTCTGGCCTCTATTTAACAAATGCCAATTGTTAAAAGTCAAAACAACAGATTATATTAGATTTCTATTATATGTACCCTAATTTAATTTATGCCTATGTACATGGTTAAAATTATTTTCTTTACAAAGTATGACTAGACATAGTATTTCACTTTAAGAAGTAATGACTTGGGGTACAGGCAAAGTTAAATAGAAACGAAAGAGAAAACACTGAATCAATGTTGGGTATATAAATTTATTATGCCACAAGTACTCATAAGATGAAGGCAATAAATGGAAGCTCTTAGAAATGCAACATATCATGACTGCCACACTTGTTCAAATCTAAGATACCCTCAATTGAAAGACGCATCACTCTCACATGTAGGACTACAAAATAATAATAATAATAATAATAATAATAATAATAATAATAATGGTACTGTCGATTAAGCAATGACACAGTGGCTTAGTGAAGCACTCTCAAGATGTCTCACACTAGCCTAATGTGGTGTTCAAAACTTTTCAAGAAATTTGTCAGTATTTTCACCTTCAGTTTTATTGCCTAGCATGTTCTACCCAATTTCCTTAGAAATATGTCTATAACAAAACATACTATGATTTTAACTACTGCTTCCTATCTTCCTTTCCAAGTCCTGTAAACCACATTGCATTGCTGCTTTGCAAATAAATATGGAATTGTTAGTTATCCATTGACATGCATTTTCTTTACTGATATATCAAATTACATCTACTGTTTTCTCAGACCTTTATGTATACCTAATAATCATTTTTTAAATGTCCCGTGTCACATTTTGTAAGACATTTGAAGAGCAATTAAATCCAAAATCATATTTCAAAAGTTGCATATAAATTGAAGTGAAAAGTGTACGAAAATATTATGACTAATATCATACATGTAAAGAAAATTTCAACAACTTCAAAATGGCTGCTCAGCAAAAAGCAATTGTAGGTATCACCAATTGTACATGTCCCAAATTCAGAAAATTCAGAGCTGCGACGTGTGTGTGTGATTGGGGGGAAGGAAGGGGAGAGAGAGAAGTGGGACTTGAAAAAAATTAAACATTATATGAAGCAGGTGAGTGGACATAAAAGCCAGGGCAATAGCATTATATTCATATCCTATGATGCTTTTTCCTTCTATACATTAATGCTTTTCATTGAAATGAGAATAAAAAATGATAAAAGTAAATGTTTCTAATACTTTGTTTGTTTTTCACAAATATGTAGAATGAAAATTATTTGAGGGGCGCCTGGGTGGCTCAGATGGTTAAGTGTCTGCCTTCGGCTCAGGTCATGATCCCAGGGTCCTGGGATCGAGTCCCACATCGGGCTCCCAGCTCAGCGGGGAGCCTGCTTCTCCCTCTGACCCTCTCCCCCTCATGCTGTTTCTCTCTCGCTCGCTCTCTAAAAAATAAATAAATAAAATCTTTAAAAAAAATTATTTGAATTGTTGAATACACATATATAATCACAGGCCTATAAAAATATATATATACATTTTACAATGAGTAATAGTAATAAAAATTGCATCAAATTTAGCTTTCTAAATGACACAGTCTGCATTACAGGTGCAAACACTTGCATAAAATTCAAATTCTCATCAGGAAAGATTAGGTAAAAATGTACAATCCAACATACTAACATACATTTTTTTTTTTTTTCTGAAGGGCAAATACAGTCTTCACATATGCAAATGCACATTGCTCTGATTACTCTGTTGCATGTTCATTGAAAGAATTTATGAAGCAATTAGGGTAACTTGTTTGCATTATTCAAAACTCAACACATATGACTAAATTTGATCACATCTTTGGTTCTAAACAGATTATTGCCTATTGATAGTGAATGATTGTAGAGCTCTATTTCATGAAGAAGAGTGAATGCTGCATACTGCACTTGCTGATTACTTGTGTAAATATGTATTTTTTTTCTTACAAAATCAACTCTTTCAAAAGAGATCTGACTTCTTTCATCCTTAACTGTCTCATAAGTCACACCTATGCTTGTCTTTCTGAGAACTACTGACCTGAGCTCTCTCTTTCACTAAGTCGTCAGTGACACAGAGTGACTCAAACTTAATATTTAATATCTCTGTCAAATAAGGTCATATCTTATTGCTTATTCTGAAACATGTTAAGTATATTCCATTGTCCAGAAAGGGAGCAAAGTCCTGTCTATTAATATACAAGGCAAAATTGCTTTTCTAAATGCTTCTAAAAAATATAACAAAACAACACTTCAAAAAAAACCCTTTAATTCCAAAATATTTCTCTTTTATTATTTTCTTTTACAATATTACACCTACACACTTGCAAAACAATTTTACTCAGATTTGTATTGACCTTCTACAACTATTATTTTTGGGGAAAATTATTCAACTGTTCTACCCAGTAAAACAGAAATATTAGCAAGCATTGAAAAATGATCCAGTATCAATCTTTGAAAAATATTTATTAACCACAACAAATGGATTTTTTAAAGATTTTATTTATTTATCTATTTGAGAGACAGAGCAAGTGAGAGAGAACATGAGCGGGAGGGGAGAGGGGCAGAGGGAGAAGGAGAAACAGATTCTCTGCTGAGAGGAAGGCACAACGTGGGTCTCTATTGCAGGACCCCAAGATCATGAACTGAGCGGAAGGCGGATGCTTAACCAACTGAGACACCCCGGCGCCTCACAACAAATGGATTCTTTACTGAAATATTTTCACATTTAGTACTATAATATCAATTGTGAATATCTATAATGATGTAACATTTCTGAAAAACTTTGCCCACAAGATCCCCTTTCCATTGACAAATCTCACATACAATTTTTCTCTGTAATGTGTTATGAAAATGTGAACATATAAGTTATTTCTGAAATACTGAACACATTTAAAAATAGATTATATCATTGATCATCTGTGAAATCTAGCCTAACATTTGCAAAGACCTTTATAAGTACACTCAGAAGGAAGTGTTTTTTTTGTATTATTTTCAATAAGATATTTCAAGAGTTCATTTTGAATTTTATTTATCAGTTGATTAATAAATCATAAAAGTTTCATAAATATTTAAAAATTTAAAAAGTATATATAGTAATAAAACCAGGAGAAAGCCTAAGAGATTAAGTATACCTCCAAGAATGTTGAGCAAATAGAAAAGTAAATGGCACCACAGGAAAAATATAAAAGGATTAGAGAACAAAGCTATAATATCTAACAAGCACGAAAGAATACTTTCCAAGTTATAGAAAAACTTGCACCATTAGAACAAAAGACAGGTTGAATCAAGCAAGATGAATTGAACAAGATCACTATTTTCCACATATTACTGAATTTTCAGAAAATCCTCACATCTATCAGAAATAGGAAAATATAAATATACAAAAGAAATAAGAATTGGAATAGCATGAGACCTGTTATCAGACAAACCAAATATTAGAAAAACAATGAACTAAAGATCTTAAAAAATTATTTTGAACTTAAAAGTCAATATCCATCCCAAAAAAAAACAAATATATGAGAACAAATCAAGATATCCTGACATGTAACGCTCATGTAATTAACTTCTGAAGAAGTGCAGAGATGTTGAATTACCATGTTGTACACCTGAAAGTAAAGTAACATTATCTGTCAACTATACTCAAATAAAAAAAGAATTTCAATATTTTGCCAACTTTAAATCATATATAAAAAGTAAACAAAGGATATACTTTTCAAAAGGAGAGGAAACTGGAAAGCAGAATATGTGGGTTACATAAAAACAGACAACATAAAAGGGGAAATGAAAAGGAATCCCGTGATGATGGCTTTGAAATAATCCTTACAGGAATCATTCTAAGTTGGAACAAGAACATAATAGAGAATTCTACTTTAAACAGAAATATACAATAAAATAAATTGCATTGCCTAGATACTCTAGAGTCACATTCTAGAAGATCTTCATAATATGCTAAGCAAAGCATGTTTCTTTTCTCAGCAAGGTAAAAGAAAAAAAAAGGCAATTGGACTGCTAGTGAAGGAAAAAAGAAAGTCATATTACCAAGTTATAGTCCAAATATAAAGCAAATACCACTTAGTATGGTTTTTGAGCATTGAGCATTACAATAAATGGGAATGTCATTTATTCTTGCAATTTAAATAATTTTGAACTTTTAGAATCAGTATCTAGAATAGGAAATTATGGTAAGTGAACAAATTTAAAAGCAGTGTAATATTGATAATGTAAAAAATAAATAGTGCATTATCAGTCTTTGCTGTTATTTCAAATTAACATGACCCACTGAGGGCAGGTGCTAATATTGCTTAAATAACATTTTATATTTGGGGTGACTCTAAAAACCACCAACCTGATAAACTTAAGTCCTTCTCAGCCACCCCTTCACCATCTTTCCCCAACCTCTCTGTAAACTCCCTTAGCTTCTGTGACCTACTTCAACGTTCATCCTTTGTATTGATAATGTACTAATACACTAAATAATTACAATATGTTGGGCAATAGAGACTTTTCATGACACTTATAAAACAGAAAAAGATGAATAACAGATTTTTCACTGCAGTGATGTAAATCCTACAATAGATATAAACACGTTTGATAGGAAGTTTATAGAAGTTGTCGTCAGTACCTCTATTTGGCCACCTCTAAAGAATGGTCATAACTTCTATTTATAGAAATAGTCTATAACCTCCATAATCTCCCTTAACTCTCAATAGAGACTTAAATATCAACCCAGTCATTTATAAAACTCATCCTTGTCAGCTTGCATATTCTCTGTGAGTCTCGATTTCCTTCCTTGGAAAACAGGCTTATCAAGATACAATGATAAAAAGTTTTTATTAAGATTTTATCTGAAAAATGGCACATACCCTGGTGTCTGGAACAGAGTAGATAATTCATCAAATATACATATTTCCACTAGCAATCATTAAGCAATTATAAATTATAGGCATAAATTGAACAAAGGCATTATTTGGCCATTAGACTACTAAAAATATATTTTTTTCAATGTGCCACATTTTTCAAAAAAAACCACTTCAATATAATTTTGTATTTATTTGCCATTATAAAATTGTGGGGGAGATATTTTCATTCATAGATCTAAGTATAACATGAATAGAATGTTTGGAATGACATAATATACTTTGGCATGGTTGATTAGGTTTTTTTATACTATACCTGCATATTTCCAGGTACCAAAGACAACTGTAACGTAAGTTTTATCATTTTTCACTGATATAGCATTATCCCAGCAATTCTATCACTTTTTCATATTCAGGTTTGTTTCCCCTCTGAGAGGTTGACGGGAGCACAAGTATACTCCCGTAGTTCTCCTACTTCAGTCATTTTTCCTGACAATATACTTAGGTCTGGTGCTTCTCTGGCCAGGTAACAAACCAGAATGCCATTGAGTCTCACTTCAAAAATTATTCAAAATGGAACAGCATTCTGAAACCTCATTTTTAACATGTCAGTAGCAAGCTTAGTAAAAAAAACTAAACATAACGAGAAGGCATAATGTTCATATCATGTCGTGATGCGTGTTTATACACATTTTTAAACATTTCCCATAGTACAAAAATATTGTTTCTCTTAGGTATGTATCTTTCAACTGTTGTGCTTCGGCTTCTCCTGTGCCTGATGTGAGATCAGCCTCTCGCACAGTTAACCTCAGACGGTGAGGGCTGTATCAGGGATGTCACTGTAATGGTTTGATACTAGTGGTGGGGAAAGAAACAACACTATGAATTCAGATGGGGGTATAGACGAATATACAGCTCTCTTTTCAGTAATATCTTCTTGTTTTATTTCATGAGAAAATGTGTTTTTATGTGAAATGAAGTAGTTTTTTATGTACTTACTAAAACAGAGTTCATGCTATTACTAATTAAAATACGAAGAGGCTAATAACTCATTAGGGATCAAATATATAATATCAACACTTTTAACAAATTAAATGTGAATTGTTAAATCAAATTAAGAGAGAGGTTTAGGAAATGAGAATGAATGTGTAGGAGAGGAAGAATTTTACTCTGTCCTTCAATATTCTTCTACTAGACTAAGAATTAAATTGACATGAGACAGATTAACGTGAAAAAATAAAATTTAATTTTGTACATACTGGGAATACATGCAGACATGAAATTCCAAAGACAATCAGTCAAAATGAGGACTACATATAGGGGCACCTGGGTGGCTCAGTTGCTAAGCATCTGCCTTCAGCTCAGGTCATGATCCCAGGGTCCTGGGATCGAGCCCTGCATCGGGCTCCCTGCTCTGCGGGAAGCCTGCTTCTCCCTCTCCCACTCCCCCTGCTTGTGTTCCCTCTCTCCCTGTGTCTCTCTCTGTCAAATAAATAAATAAAAATCTTTTTAAAAAATGAGGAATATATGTCATCACAAACTAAGGAGAAGGGGGTAGGGGTCCGGTACTTCAAAGGGAAGGAATGCAATTCACAGAAAAATGTAGAAGAGTACATGTTTAGTAAACAAAAGTTTGCCGAGCCATTCAAAAACAATGAGACATAGAGAGGACTTTGATCAAATAGGCCTTGCTAGGTTCTTCCCTAAGATACCTAGTTCATATTATAACATAGTTATTTATGGTGATAGCTTTCTTCAGTGAGCAAGTACTTTCTTTAAATTCTTCCTTTTTCATAAGGGTACCTGGGTGGCTAATTCAGTTAAGTGTCCGAATCTTGATTTTGGCTCAGGTCATGATCTCAGGGTTGTGAGATCGAGTCCCACATAGGGCTGCAGACTGAGCATGGATCCTGCTTAAGCTTCTCTCTCTCTCCCTCTCCCTCTGCCCCTCCCCTCATGTGATCGCTCTCTCTCTCTCTCTCTCTCTCTCTGAAAATAAATAAACTCTTTTTTTTTTTTTTTTTTGTAAAAGTGTCTTCAGGAACAAATATTTCACGATAGTGTCCTATATATCATACCAAAGCATGAGCAGAAAAAGGAAAAAAAAAATAGTAGAATTCTATCAGAATTAAAAATGTTGGGGCGCCTGGGTGGCTCACGTATTAAGCGTCTGCCTTCGGCTCAGGTCATGATCCCAGAATCCTGGGTTGGAGCCCCGCATCAGGCTCCCTGCTCGGCGGGAAGCCTGCTTCTCCCTCTCCCACTCCCCCTGCTTGTGTTCCCTCTCTCTCTGTGTACCTCTCTGTCAAATAAATAAATAAAATCTTTATAAAAAAAGAATTAAAAATGTTTATGCACAAAAGACATTAACCAGAGAGTGAAAAAAGACAACTGTAAAACAGTTTTTAAATTTTTTAAGTTTTTATTTTAAATTCCAGTTAGTTAACATACAGTATAATATTAGTTTCAGGTGTACAACAAAGTGATTCAATACTTCCACATGTCACCCAATGCTCATCCTTAACAAGTGCACCCCTTAATTCCCATCACCTATTTAACCCATCCCACCACCCGCCTCCCCTCTGGTAACCATCAGTTTATTCACTATAGTTAAGAGTCTGTTTCTTGGTTTGCCTCTTTCTTTTTTCCCCCTTTGCTCATTTGTTTTGTTTCTTAAATTCTTTTAGGCAGTTGCTGGGGAAGGAGGAGGTGTCAACGTTTCTTTCTGTGTCTTTTGGGCCTTGATTATTTTCAGCTAAACATAATCTGTGTGTTAGTGTGGCCCACCTTAGGCTGCCTGCCCTTGGCCCCTACAAATGGATTCAGAATTTCCTGATTTCTATGGCACACAAGCAAAAATACACACAAAACACTGATTTTTCTTTCCTTTTCCGATGGAGAAAATAAGTTTTACAAAGAATAGTTATTGTTAGGGCGCCTGGGTGGCTCAGTCGTTAAGCGTCTGCCTTCGGCTCAGGTCATGATCCCAGGGTCCTGGGATCGAGTCCCACATCGGGCTCCCTGCTCAGCGGGAAGCCTGCTTCTCCCTCTCCCACTCCCCCTGCTTGTGTTCCTGCTCTCGCTATCTCTCTCTCTGTCAAATAAATAAATAAAGTCTTTAAAAATAATTAAAAAAAAAAAAAAAAGAATAGTTATTGTTAAAAGCATTATCCGAAATTAGGACTCCAAAATACTAATTATATACAAACAAAAGGAAAAAAAAATTGTCAAAATACTTCAGTACAAACTATCCCCTGACAGTGTACCTAATGTCACAATCTGGAAAGTATTTGCACTAATATGAGACTGGCATGCCAAAAATGATAGTTAAATTAAAGGATTTACAAAATCTCTGTATAAAACAAAATATGACTTTAAGTCTAGAAAAAGATAAGAAAAGGTTTTGTCATTTCAAATGGTAAAATATAGTGAGGGCAGGTCAAAGGGCCGTAATGATTTTAAGAAATGGTGGATTGGCAAAATTCAAAGCTGTATTGAGACAATAATAATTTGAATGGACACAGTGCTAAAACGTATAAATCTTAGAATCTCAGAATGCAAACAAATATTATAAAGACCACTCTTAAGATTTTTCTTGGGAAACTGATGTCACCCAAAATTGTATACCTAAATTTCTCTTATTGTTTGAAGGCCACCAAATTACACATTCATATATTTCAGGCCAAGAGAAATGTACAATATATATAACCTCTAAAAAAAGTTAAAATCCTAGAGATTGAGAGAAAATTGAGAGTTTATAGTAGGCAGTCTCTAAGAAGATCCCCAATGATCCTTCCTGGTATTCATGTCCTCATGTACTCCCTTCCCATTGAGTGTACACAGGTCTTACTGACACACTTCTAATGAGAAGAATATGACAGATGGAACGTTACACGTCATTTACCAAGATTAAGCTAAAAAAGACTGTGGCTTCCATATTGACAATTCTCTAAATCTCTCTCGGATCTTTCATGCTAGGGGAAATAAGTTGCCATTTTGTGAGGAGACCTCCAGCTATGGAGAGGCCCAGATAGCATAGTAAAGAAATGAGGTTCTGAATCCAAAAGCCTGCAAGGAACAGACACATGCCAACAACCAAGTGAGTGACTGTTTAAGCCAGTTCTTTGGCTATTGTCAATCTTTCAACGGATGCAGCATTGGCCAACTGCTTGACTGCAAAATCACAAGAGCTCTTGAGCTAAATGTACCTGGCTAAGCTGCACCCAGATTCCTTGTCCACACACACAGTACGGATAATAAATATTTGTTTTAAGCTGTTAAATTTTGGAAAAATTTGCTACTCAGCAATAGATAACTAATACAGGGTCCATAAAGGACTCATAATTGTGATTGTTTTTGATTAAAATATTTGTTAGTGGGCACCTGGGTGGCTCAGTTGGTTAAGCCTTCAGCTCAGGTCATGATCCTGGAGTCCCAGAATCGAGTCCCACATCGGGCTCCCTGCTCAGTGGGGGATCTGCTTCTCCCTCTGACCCTCTTCCCTCTCGTGTTCTCTGTCTCTCATTCTCTCTCTCAAATAAATAAATAAAATCTTTTAAAAATAAAATAAAATAATAAAAAATCTTTAAAAAATAAAATAAAATAAAGTATTTGTTAGTAAATATTAAAATATTAAAATATTAATAATAAAATATAATAATATATAATAAATATATATATTATTATATTTAGTAATATAATAAATATAATAATAAAATATTAAAACAGTTAAATAACAATAAGTCTGATTTGAATTTACAGTTGTAATTAAAGAGTTAAATTTAAATATTTCTCTTAATGCACATACTATAATCTTGCCCTGTACCCTATGCTTACAGATTATATGTGGAGATACAAGTTTTAATTACTTGAAACTGGTTCTCTTTATCTTATGATTATATAGTAATTGAATTATTTCTACTTTAATGAGCAGTTTTCATCTTTATGCATGCGTTTTGTTCTTGAGAGATTTACTACTTTACTACTTTTTTTGGACATTATACAAATACATGGGCATATTTATATAACAAACACATACACACATATTTATAATGAGACAGTACTTCTTGAGTTTGGTTAAATAATCTGAAATTCAAATTTGAGATTTAGCAATAACGACCATTTGGAAAACTAGTCTCCATATCTTTTTTAAATTAAGGTATGTTGTAATCATTTAATATTTTACATGGAAAGATATTAAGCACATTGAATTATTGCTGTTCTATTAGTATATTTAAATAACTCAATATAGTAACAAGTTTATTCAAAATTCTAAAATATACACTACAAAACCCTAATGGATTTAAGAACTTGTGTGCCAGTTTACTCCCATAAAAATAATAAACTCAATTCAAGAAATATAGGCCTGCCACAAAACATGTATGATATTAATTTAGCATTGCATGGAGTTTCATGTAATAGCTCTATTCTAGATTTTTAGTAATGTGAATTGAGAACAATCACACAGCACATAGTTATAAGCCTGCATTGCTTCAAATTGTTTGCTATTTTATAGCAGATAATCATTTGTGTAACGTGCATTTTTATTAGTATCTTCTGCATTTGCTATTGTTTAACATTAAAGGAATTAAGAAAATATTTACTCTTATATGTCTCCTCTGCTATTAAATAATCACATCCTATTTAAATATCCTTAAGATATTTGAATATTTAATGATAAAATATTTTTATGACAAAACATGCATTTCATTTAAACACTAATTATAGAGAAAGAAGAACAAAGAAAAAAGTCACATAATGGAAGACTCAGATTGACATTTTTTCTTAGAAAATTATTTAAACTCAACCGTAATTACCTCAAACTCTCCCTCCTAATGTATTTCTGACAACATACTCGACAAAGGATATTAAAAATAAAGTTCACATAGTGATTCTTCACCTATGACCATTTAATTAAAGCATTTGAATCAACCTGCAATACTGCATTACATATCTTGTAAATAAAGCCAAGTCCACTGTAATAAAATTTTATAAAAAACATTCTTACTATTTATGTTTTAACCAGAGTTAAATGTTGACATAGGCATTATTTTAATATATTTTCTAACAAGATCCTTTACAAATTGGAAAACTGGATACTAAACAATTTTCTAATGAAAGAAACAGGTAGCCAGTTAATTTTGATTCAAACTTTTGATGTAATAAATAATCTGCAGTTCGTAATGGGGAACATTAGCAATAATTTTTCAAATGTGTTTTGTATTATAACCTTAAAATAATCCAGAGCCACATGGTTGATCCCAAGTAAGCCTATTCAAATACTGAGACAAATGGCAACTACTTTAAGAAACACATGCTTTAAAATCTTAATAACGTTCCTTATTATATATCACTTTTAACCTAAAGGAAAAAAAGTGCTTGGTATAAGTTGAAGATATTTCACTTACTCAAATGTTTAATCAAATTTAAATTTCAAGTAACTATGTAGAGTAAAATTTAATTATAATAACCAGTGAATTAAAATATTTTCCTTTTTTTAAAAAGAACTGCATTATTTTAGAATACCTAGACCAAAATACATGTTCTTAAAAATTATTAAGAACACTAAATCCTGAAACAGCTCAGTAGATATGAAGTTGTAGGAAATAAAGTGATAACCATTTGATAGAGTGTATCATTTATTAATTTAATGTGTCCCTAATTGTTATAGTCAGAACCATGGGAATAGAGTTGAAATTTAAAATCTAAAGGAGTCAACCAGGAATTCTGGGCTTAGAACATTATTGGCTTATCAACCTAACTATATATTAAACTTTTTGATACAACTGACTAGGTAGCAAAAGTCCAGAACACTGATTCTATTTCAATAATGAAACTTAAAGATATATTAGTAAGAAGAAAATGTAGCTTTAAAAGTGTTGTAGGCTCTATCTTTTCCATTTTCATCGGTTTAACATAAGCTTTCAAGGTTATAATAATTGTAGCAGGAACAACAGAAGTCACATCTCTAATAGGATTTGAAAAAAGGCAAACAAGAATGTCTCTTTTCTCTGATATCAGATGACCCCAAAATGTGTTGATGATAATTATTTTATAACCAGTGAATATTCAGTACCACTGAGAACTTATTCTGAGCATTAAATCATGCTTTCCACAATTTCTTTTTAGAGATCAATCTAGTTAACAATTGTCTATATCATGTCCTCTCACCACTTCAATTCACAAGCAATAATTTTGGTTTTGTTGAATATCTACCCCAGCCCCTTTTCTTTCTTTCTTTCTTTTTTTTTTGAAGATTTTATTTACTTATTTGAGAGAGAGAGAAGAGGGAAAAGCAGACTCCCCGCTGAGCAGAGAGCCCAAAGTGGGGTGGGGGTAATCCATCAATCCCAGGACCCTGAGATCATGACCTGAGCAGAAGGCAGACGCTTAACAGACTGAGCTACCCAGGTGCCCCTCTCAGTCCCTTTTCAATATACAAGTGATAAATTAAAAGTTTCATAAAAGATTAAATATATTTTAAAAATCAAAAGCATAAAATAAATTCAAAAGCATAAAAAGTAAATTCTTCCTTCTTTATTTGCACTCAATTCCTCAGAAATAGACAACATTTTTATTATGCCTCTTTTCAGTCATTACTACTGCATTTATTTACATTCATATATGCATGTGCAAAACTCTCTTTTATACAAAATAGATTTTTTATATATTTATATGTGATTATCAGTAAAGTTTCTTGGAGACCTTTTGGTAAAATGTACCTTATTTCATCTTAAAGTTTGTATGGTGTTCCACGGCCACTTTTAATGAACTGTCTTAGTCGAGTATAATATACATATAGAAAATGAAACAAATGTTAAATATACAGCTCAATGAACAAATACTAAGTGAACATATTTTTGTAATCACTGTAGATGGATAAAATAGAGAACAATACCAGCTTTCCAGAATCCACCCTCATTTCCCCTTAGGCCTACTAAAGCACTACCTACCCAACCCAGTCACAGTCCTAAGTCATACAGAAATTACTTTTGACTACCATTATGTTTGTAAGATTTATTCTTATTATTGAATTTATCAGAATTTAATTCATTTTAATTGCTGAAGTGTACTCCATTACATAAATATATACCTATTTATTTAGCCATTTTATCATTGATGGGCATTTCAGGTTTTCCTAGTTTTAGATATTATGAATAATGCTGCTTTGAAAATTCTTGTACATGAATTTTGGTATCCATTTATAAGCATTGTGTTATGTGCAGGCCTAGGAGTAAAACTGCTAAGTTATAAGATCAGCTTAAGTAGACATTGCCAAAAAGATTTCCAAAGTCATTGTATTAATTTATACTCCCTCCAGCATTTTATGACACCATTTGATTCTAACCCTTGTCAACATCTGGTGTTGTCAGTCTTATTAATTTGTAGTCATTCCCGTGACTATATAGCGGTATCTCATTTGGGTTTTAATTTACATTTATTTCATTATTAATGAGGTTGAAACTCTTTCATATAATTTGTAATTGATTGGCCATTTAACCAAGCATATAATTTATTGGGCATTAGGCTTTCTGTATGTATAAATCTATGGTGGGGGGAAGGAGAGAGTGTTATCTTTCTTTTCCCAATTGATACAGAAATTCTTTATATAATCTTGTCGTATTCTTTCTTTTACATGTATTGTTAATACTTTCTTTGATTTTGTAGCTAGCTTAGTCACTCACTTAATGGGTTTTTTGATGAACAGATGTTTAAATTCAATGTACTATAGTTTAACAATCTTTCCCATTATCATTTTTTTACCCAAATAAGAAAATTTTGCCTACTCCAAGGTCATGATTAATTTCCCATCTTATCTTTTAGATCAATGGTTCTCAAGCAGGCATGATTTCACACACACACACACACACACACACACACACCTCTCTCGGTACATTTGGCAATATCTGGAGATATTTTTGACTATCACACCCAGGGATTTATGCTATTGACATCTAATGGGTAGAGTTCAGGGATGATACTAAACATCCTACAATGAACTGGGCAGTCCCACAACAAAGAATTATCAAGTCCAAAATATAAATAATGTCACTGTTGAGAAATCCTCCTCTAAATTCCTCTATTTCAAACTTTCACAATGTAGATTAAAAAAAAACAAAAAAACAAAAAACAAAACAAAACAAAAACAAACAAAAGAAAACCTATCTGGATTTTATGCTGTGCTTGGATACTCTTTGTTTTCCCCTATGGATATGCAATCGTTTACTAAGAAGACCTTCCTTTCTCTACTTCTCTGAAGTTTCAACTTTGTCTTAAATCAAGTGTCTGTATATTAGAAGGGGGCTGTTTCTGAACTTCCAGATTTTTTTTTATTTCTCCATTTTTCCAAGCCTATACCAATGACACCGTCTTAATTGCAATAACTTTATAAAAAATACTTTATATGTGATAGTGTACATCTCTAAACTTCTCCTTCTTTAACTCCTCCCCCTCCTCATTTCATTTCTTCTCCCTTCCTTTACCCTTGTCATGTCTCCCCCTTCCTTCTTTTTGAATGCCTTTGTTCTACATTTTCCACTTACTTGAATGTGAATTGTAATATCAATTTGTCACTTCGCTCCACGAAAGCTGGGGTTATAATTGACATTGAACTGTTTCCATAGATCAAATAGGAGAAGTTGATATATTTCAATTAAGAATCTTTCCATGTATATGGTATTGACCTTCATTTAAATCTTCTTCAATTTCTGCCAGGAATGTTTTAGAGTTTTCTTTGTCATGGATTTGCACTTCTTTTGTTATTCCTATTTACATATCTTTGAAATTTTATTTTATTTTTTTTAAAGATTTATTTATTTACATGAGAGAGAGAGAGAGAGAGAAGCAGACATCCCACTCAGTGTGGAGCCTGATGCCCATGCCGAGCTCAGTCCCACAACCCTGAGATCATGACCTGAGCTGAAATCAAGAGTCAGACGCTTAACCAACTGAGCCACCGAGATGCCCCAGATCTTTGAAATTTTAAAAATTATATTGAAAATCACCATTTGCCATTGCAACTGTTAAGTGTATTATGTTAGGATATAAAAATATAATTCATTGTTTTTAATATTTTATTTATTTATTTGACAGAGGGAGACACAGCGAGAGAGGGAACACAAGCAGGGGGAGTGGAAGAGGGAGAAGCAGGCTTCCTGTGGAGCAGGGAGCCTGATGCGGGGGGCTCCATCCCAGGACCCTGGGATGATGACCTGAGCCGAAGGCAGACGCTTAATGACTGAGCCACCCAGGAGCCCCAATATAATTCATTTTTATACTGACTTTATATCTAGTTACCTTACAAAAAAATCTCTTATTAATTCTGATATTTCACCTGTACATTCTTTTTAGTTTTCAGTGTATACAACTATCAAGACAAGATAGTAAATACTAAAAGTGCTGTTCCTTCCTTTTTGAACATTGAACATTTTTTTTTCTCTTTATTGTCTTGTTGTAGCTTAAAGGTTCTGATCATCAGTTCCAGTATGTGTGGGAGGAGTAGTTTCCCCGCACCACCAAGCAATTTAGTTTGGGGAAAGAGTGTGAAGCTTCCATGCCCTCCCCAGGTACGCCATTTTCCCCAAATCTCTACATGCTCACCAACTCAGAAGCTCTTTGAACCCTATCTTATTGGATTTGTATGGAGACTTCATTACATAGGCATGGTTGATTAAATCATCAGACATTGGTGATTGATTCAACCTCTAGCCACAGAAATGCCAAAATTTTAGGAGCTCTGTGCTAGAAATGGGGAGGAAGACCCAATCTATGTATCTTTATAAATCACAATATGACATAGCTCTAGTAGAATTCTGAATAGAAATAAGAATGGTCATATTTTTCTTGTTCCTGGTATCAGGTAGACATTATTTCAATTTTTTAACATCAAATTAGTTATTTGTTAGATTTTCACAACATTTTGTAAATTTTAACATTTCTTCTCTATTTATGATTTGCTGTGTTATTTTAAATTACAAGTGGATTTAGGTTTTATCAAATCCTTTTAAAATATCCAATGAAAGGAGCATGAAGGGTTTTTTAAATCTATTAATGTAATGAATTACTTTGTTGTATATAATTAAAAAGTATTTCTGAACAAAATTCAACTTTCACATGGTATATTATCCTTTTATATATGATGGATGTCTTTGCTCCTTTTAAAAGTATTTGTGAATATATGTACATAAATATCATTCCTTTTAATGTCACATTTGCTATAGAGATTATGCTGGTATGACACAATGAATTGGAAAGTATTTCCTTTTTCTCATCAGCGGTTGGGTTTATGTATAACTGATCTTACTGCTTCTTAATGTTTGTTTGAAATCATAAGTGAAATTATTTGTGCCTTGAGTTGTCTTTATGAGAAGATTTTAAGTTTCATTTTCTTTAATAGGTATTGGATTAACCATTTTTTTCTTTGTTAGTCCTGTTTTTCTAGGAATGAGCAGTTTTATCTAAATTTTCAGATTTATTGCTATAAAACTGTTCAAAATATCCACTCATCATTTTTAATTACTATAGTATCTGTAGTGATGCTCCTCTTTAGTATTAATCACTTTTGTCAGCAGTTTATCAATTTTTCTGTCTTTTAAATAAATTTTAATAGAAATTACCCTCTGTTGTGTATATTTATCTTTATTCTTTTCTTCCTTCTGCTTTTTTGACTCATGTATCTTTTGTACTTTAACTTATTCAGAGAGATGCTTAAATAGTGGGTTTTTACACTTTCTTCTTATATGTATTTAAGGATATAAATTTCTTCTTAAGCACAATTTAGCCACATTTACTAATTGTTATTTTTTTCTTATAATTCTATTTATTTATTTGAGAAAGAGAGAGAGAGAGAAAGAGAGAGAGCAAGCAGGGGGAGGGGTAGAGGGAGAGGACCTCAGGTAGACTCCTTGCTGAGCATGGAGCCTGACAAGGGGCTCAATCTCATGAACCCAAGATCATGACTGAAACCAAGAGTTGCATGCTTAACTGAATGAGCCACCCAGGCATCCCTTGTTATTTCTTCTTTGATCCAAGATTTTAGAAATGTATAGCTTAATTTATAAACTTAAAAAGATTATCATTTTGCACTTGTTTTCTAGCTCAATTACACTATAATCAATGGGCATATTCTGTAAGATTTCAATGTAAAAATTGTTGAAATTTCCTTTATAGATTTTGGGAAAACAGAATATGAATTTGAGGTTAGTATTTTATATATGTCAATTAGGCTTTGAGAGCCAAGAGGAAAAATCTAATTATAACTCTATCACTAAAATTGATAATACTCCATTGAAGGGATGAGTACCATGCATGGTTTCTGTCATAACTATTCAATTCTGTCACTGTAGTGTGCAAGCTAGTATAGATGGTATGCAAATAAATGACCATGACTATGTTCCATAAAATTTATGGAAGGTGCTATTTGAGTTTCATATAATTTTCATTTTCATAAAATATTATTCTTTTGATTTTTTCCAACCTTTAAAAATATAAATACCATTCTTAACTTGTGGATCATACAAAAATAGCTGCTGGCCAGATTTGACCCATAGTTTGTAATTTGTCAATCCCTAATCTATATCCTTACCTACTTATGTCTGTTTGTTCTGTAAGATTTAAAGAATGCTGATTTAAAACTTCTATTATGATTTTTGACTTATTTCTCCTTTAATTTTGTCAGATTTTCCTTCATAAATTTTAAGGGTATATTTTGGATGCCTAAAAATTTAGATTTATTATATCTTCTTCCTTGGTTGATCCCTTTACCATTAGAAAATGTTTTTGTTTCTCTTTATTAATGCTTTTGCCTTATGTTGTGCTGCTTTGATATTAAACTGCTTTGATAGCTTAACCACCTTCTTTTTGGTTCATATTTGCATGGAATATTTTTTCTATCCTTTTTAGTCTTTTTGTATTCATATTTTTATTTTACTTTCTAAGCAACATATAGTTGGACTTTAGTGAAATGCATTTTGACAGTTATTTATTCCTACTATATTGCAACTGAGCACTTGTTTTACATTTAATGTAAATAAGGATACATTTAAGTCTGAATTTGAATTTACTACCTTACTATTGTTTTGCTATTTGCACCAGTCATTTATGTCCCCTTTTTTCTCTTCTTTTACTATCTTTTGTGTTATCGAAGTATTTTACCAATCTATAGTCTCTTCTCTTTTAGTTGGGTTATTTTATTCTTCCCTTAGAATCCTAGAAATTATAACAATAATCTTTGAATTAGAGCAGTCTAATATAAAGCAGTATAGCTATTATTCCCAGACAATGCAAGTTCATTAGAAGCTTTAACTCAATTCTTTAAAGATATTTATTTTGTTTTCTTTCTTCTGTTGTTTCTGCTGAACTGATACCTCTCAGTCTTACTATTCTGTTAAATATGTCTTTATTTTTTTTTTTTTTTAAGTGGGTTGCTTAGTTTCCCTGTCTTTGTTTTTTTTTTTTTTTTTTTTTTTTTCCTATGATGTGTTTACACATATTTTCTGTTTATTCATTCCACTTGGGGTTTATCAATCTTTTCAATCTGTGGCTTAATATCTTTCATCACTTCCAGAAAATTTGGGCTAGTTTCTTCTCTCATATTATCACTGCCCATATACTTGCTTCTATCCTTCTGGGTTTCCAAACAAATGTTAATACTATGTTTGCTATATTCAACTTCTTCTTTTCTGTATTTTACATCCATGTCTCCATCTAAAAATTGTCTATCATCATATATACTGATAATATAATCCTCTTTTCTTGCTGTTTCTAATCTGCTGTTAAGCCTTTTCTTTAGCTTCCAATTATAGGTATTTTTTTTTTCCAGTTTTAGAATTATCACTTGATTTTTTTTTTAAGCTCAGTCATGAACATTACACCTTGATCCCGTTTTCTTTATATACTAACTACATTTTAAAATAAGTGTTTTGATAACTCCAATATTGGGTTACCTGCAAGTCTAATTTTTATTTTATATTTTGTAAATTTGGCCCCATCTCCTACCGTTCCTGAAAATTGTTTATTGTATACTGAGCACTGTGTATATAAGATTGTATATTTGAAGCTTAACTGAATTGTCATCTTCCAGAGAGTATTTATTTTTACTTATAGTAAGCAATTAGAGTAAGGATATATCTCCTTTTCAATCTGAAGTAAAATTGTTTTAAAAGTTGGTCTATTTCTTCTTTGTGATTGCTCCTACTCTGTTCCTCTAGGGTTCTACTTGGGATTTTTAATAAGACTTTTCCTCCTTGGTTTAACCTCTAATTTTTATCTAAACCAGGCCCATTTACCATCTTAGTTGTTGTTTCCTGATTGCTTCTTTCTTGGATGCTTATGAATTGGATAATGTCTTGAGGAAAAGGTAGTACAGAAATTTGGAACCACTTCAATGTACCTCCTTTCTGTCAAAAATCAAGTGCAGAGCGCCTGGGTGGCTCAGTCGTTAAGTGCCTGCCTTCGGCTCAGGTCATGATCCCAGGGTCCTGGGATCGAGCCCTGCATTGGGCTCCCTGCTCGGCGGGAAGCCTGCTTCTCCCTCTCTCACTCCACCTGCTTGTGTTCCTGCTCTCGCTATCTGTCTCTCTGTCAAATAAATAAATAAAATCTTAAAAAAAAAAAAAAAAAAATCAAGTGCAGCCAGCTCTTGAATGTATTCGTGAACACTAAGTTTGTCTCTGTCCTAAGAGGCTGTTGAAAGCTCAGCTAAGTTCCTTAATCCTTGTGTACTACTTTTTGTTCAACTTTTTATCCACTTAGTGCCAAGCCACATTTAATTGACAAATACCTTGAGGAGAAATTGCCATAGGATGCTGGGCTCACCTCAGTCTGTTTCCTTACTCTTTGGGACCCTAGTTCCTCAAGTCCTGACTTGCTTGCTTTCTTCATGCCTAAAACACATGTACTTTGGTATATTTTTCTGTTTTTGTATTTGTACTTGGGGAGAAGGAATGATAATTGTTCCTGAAAGTTAGCCCAGTGGTTTTGCCATGTAAGTCTACTACATATAAGTCTACTATACTATTCAACCAACAGATTGAACAGATTTTACAATTCTCAATTTCTTTTCATGGTATAAAGGGAAAATTCCCTTAAGAGAACTAAAGATAATTTATGGGCAAGATTTTGAGACCCATTCTCTAAACTTATCTTTATACTTCCCAGAAAATTTCTATGACTAGGAAAAATAAATTTCTATCAATCCTGAGACCAAAGAAATAAAAACTGACCATAAAGAGAATCTGGGATAATTTAATAATAAGCCAATGCTGACAGCATTAGCTAAAGAAACTGTCAATGACCAAAATCTATTCTGTTGGTTTTAGAGGCAGGAGCAAGCTACTGATTTATGAATACCTACTAGAATTATCTTGGCATCAATACTGATTATAATTGAGCTGGGACAATCTAGATATCATGATTGTTCTCTAGTACCAGATAAGTGTCTTTTTATTCAAGTATGAATAAATAAAAATATGTCTTGAGGATCATGTGTTAAAGTTTGATATTATTATTGTTGTTCCTCCATAAATGCATGCACTATAGGATGTAAAAATAACCGAACAAATATTTGCTCTTTATTTCACCATCACAGAATATAGCTGTGATGAGAAATGTCAGCCAATAATTTAAGCAGTGTTGTCAGAGGCAGTAAAAAAGAGATGTGAGCCTTTGTAATATTGTTTCAGTATGTAAAAATATAAAACTTGAGAAACTTAAGAAATAGCGACACTATAGAAAAAATTTAAACTGACAGAATGATAAAAAAAGAATATTAAAATATAAGGAAAGCAAATGATAAATATCAAACAAAAGATATGGTTTTCCCAAAACTAAAACAGAGCAAACACTGCAGATTAACAAAGCATGAATTAATTGTGAAAAAATTTTTGTCAATATTCAGATTTACTTACTTTAAAAAAGTAAATTAATGTTAAAAGATTCATATATAAATTGTAATTACATATAACTTTATAAGCATCAATTCAAAAATAGAAGTATCTTAAAAAAACAAAAATAGGAGTATCTTTGTTCTTAAATTTCTCACTGTATGATTAATAATTATAATAATATATATGATATGATATTATGATATATTACATTATTTTGCCTGCCATGATTTCTTTTTTTTTTTTTTAAGATTTTATTTATTTATTTGAGGGAGAGAATGAGAGCGAGCACATGAGAGGGGTTAGGGTCAGAGAGAGAAGCAGACTCCCTGCCGAGCAGGGAGCCCGACGCGGGACTCGATCCAGGGACTCCAGGATCATGGCCTGAGCCGAAGGCAGTCGCTTAACGAACTGAGCCACCCAGGAGCCCTGCCTGCCATGATTTCTATCTCTTCCTTAGGAAGCAGACTCTATTTACCTAAGCCATAGTGCCATGTAATTAAGGCTGGGCCAACAATGGTCACTCACATTTCCATCCTCAGTGATAAGTTTGAGAGTATTCCTGACCCAAGCTGAGCCACTGCTTTTCACTTTCAACAATTTCAATCATGAGTGGACATTATGGATTGTAAAGTTCTGAATTCACAGTGTACCACAGAGAGGAATTTTGGAGACTCTGGCTGCAGGTTTCTCCAAAACTGCCTGATCTCTGTCTTTTGCAATATTTGTCTTAGATAATCTGTTCTTTAAATCTTTGAGCTGCTCCAGGATATTGTTCAATAAACCTATACAATCATTTACATATATATGTGTGTGTGTGTATAAATAACTATATATGTATAGTTTTAAATAAATTTATCTTACATTGGTAATCAATTAAATTAGATTGTGTGGCTAAATCTAAAAAATTAAAAAGTCTTAGCTACCTCAAAGGTGGATTACAGGCAAAAAACTCTTATTTCTCCTCTTTCTCTTCACAATCTATTCTACACACAATAGTCCGTTTGATCCAATTAAAATATAAGTTTAATTATGCCAAACCTATCTTCAAAACCATTGTTTGGCTTCTCCTACTATTCAGCAAAAAAATACAAGGCTGTAAAAAAGGTTTATAAGACCCTACACAGCCTAGACCTTTATTATATCTCTGACTTCATCTCTTATTATTATTCTGCTTTTTAATCCACTAAAGCCACCTTGGTCTTGTGGCTGTTCCTTGGAACATGCTTCAGGACTTTGCATAAGCTATTTCTTCTGTGCAGACATTTCTATTCACAGTTATCCATATCGCTTATTCCTGGACCTCCTTCAGATTTGTGCTCAAATATCAAAAAGGTCTAATTTGAGCATCATAATAGTCACTGTCACAATATTTTTAAACTCTAACATTTCATTAATTTAAAATGTACCAAATATAAAGAGTCCAAAAACCTTTGAAAAGGATAAATAAACAAAAAATGAGAATTAAAAAAAAAAAAAGAATACCTTAAGAAAACGTGAATGGAAAAAAAAGAAAAAAAATGCATGTATACTTTTTGCCATCCTTTAGTCTTTCTTTTACCCTTCTCCAACAAATTGGGACTCTATATCTCATGTACTTAAGAGAGGAAAACTTTAAAGGCAATTGGATCTAAGCTTCAGACTAGTACTAATTCCTGGGAACCCGGACTTTAAATGAAGTTCACTGTACAGAATGAGTACTATGAGGAGGAAAGTGATAACAATTCTAACAAAATTTGTCTCACATTAATTACAGTGAGTTTCTGAATCCAATGTGGTCATTTTATCAATTCCTGAGTGGAAAAGTAGAATGGGATATTTAGTACATAGTAGCACTCCCACGTTGGCTACTTAACTTTTGGAGTCTAGTTAACTTATGACAGGAAAGATATACTCATGTGCATAATAATAAAAACAATAAAATGTTATTTTCCATCCCTGTGGGAATTAAAGATTTTTGCCAACTTCAAAAACTTGAAAGATGCCAGCCCTGTGATTCATAGCATATCCCTATTCTTTCAACTACTTTAATTACTGCAAAATACTAATAAATCTTTAATAATCAATTACTGTAAACTTATTTAAGAAATCCAACTGTGCCAGCTATCCAGATACATTCTACTTATTAAAGCATGCAAATATATGCCTTAGCAACTGGTATGCTTTTATTGATCTAGCAATTACATTTTCCATGGAACACAAATTAAAACAGAGTAAGTTGCTTTCAGCACATGAATATCTGTGAGACATCCTTCTCTGCATTCAGCTTGGGAAAGCACTCTGTTTTTATTTTATAATTTTATTTTATTTTTTTTTTTACCTTTTGACCCTCTTCTAGTTTTAAATGACTCTCTTGATTAGGTTAGGCCCACCCTTTTGCCCTATAATAGTAGTGAGATCTCCTCTTCACAAGTTCCACCCACACTAAGAGCGATAGATCATACAGGGCACGTACGTAACTTGTGGGAATTCTGCAGACCTCAGCATGTTTGCATTTTTCCCCTAAAGTGAAAGCTGCGTTGTTCCTTAAACACACATCCAAAAAAGTTGTTCTACTATTACCATGTACTCTGTTATTTGAAAATCTTTCAACATTTACTAGAGTTCAGAGAAAAAGAAAGCAATTGAGCTGGTCAAGACTAGACTCAATAGCTCTACCACTCTTTCTTTATGACCTAACAGACCCAATGCTGAGAGAAGTGTTGATGGCAGATCAGTATTAAGTAGGACACACTGATAAGACTATGATAGCAAGTAATCCTGAGTTTTGGATTTTTTAAAACTGTCTCTTTAACAATTCTAAATATTCTAATTTAAAAAAAAACAAAACAAACAAACAAACAAAACTCCTAAAAATAATACTTGTCCCTTCAGGGAAAATTGAATATGTTGACTTGGGACACCCAAGTGCATCATGTTCTCAGTGCTTTTCAATCTGCCTAACCATACATTTGGGCATGAATAGGAGTATTCCACCATTATGTGCCAATGTATATGTGAAAGTCCCTAGCCCCCTCTAAAGGTGCCAGTGAGTTATATGAGTAGGTTTATCACAGTCTCAGTATACCATCTCCTCTCAGAGGAACTCCCCTCTCCTCAAACTCAAACTATAAGGGATAATTAATAACTGTATGAGTAAAAATTAAAAAAATTATAAATATAAAAATTAATACATACATGTTTCATTCTGTAAGTTGTCATTACTCAGAAATAGACAACTTTGACTTCCTCTCTTAGGACTGGCCTCGACCACAAGTGGAAAAGGAAAATCCTCATAAGAAGTAGAATTTTGAATGTGACGTTTAGTCGGTTTAAAAGGTGTGATGCCTGGAATCAGACTCTATGCTGATTTCTGGGCACTGGGTAATGGTTTGGTTGGATAACTTGAAGAAAAAAGGATTAAATAATTGCTCACTAAGCACAATATGGATAAATCTCACAAATATAATATTGAGCTAACAAAGCCAGGCACACACACACCAAAAAAACAAAAAACAAAAAACAAAGCAAAACAAAAATAGCCAAATTACAGAAACAGTCCAAGTGCCCATCGAATAATGAATGGATTACTCAGCCATAAAAGAATGCAATCTTGCCATTTGCAACAACATGGGTGGAGCTAGAGAGTATTATACTATGTAAAATAAGTCAGAGAAAGATAAATGCCATATGATTTCACTCATATGTGGAATTTAAGAAACAAAACAAATGAACAAAGGGGGAAAAAAGAGAAAGGGAGACAAACCAAGAAACAGAATTTTTAACTATAGGGAACAAACTGATGGTTACCAGAGGGGAGGGGGGAGGGGGGAGGGGGTATGTGTAAACTAGGTGAGGAGAATTAAGGCGTGCACTTGCTGTGATGAGCACCAGGTGATGTATGGAAGTGCTGAATCACTACATTGTACAGCTGAAACTAACACTGTATGTTAACTAATTGGATTTTAAATAAAATCTTAAAAAATATAAAATTTAAAAAAATCTATTTGATTGTATTTATAGAAAATTCAAAACCACACAAAACTAATCATGGTAATAGAAATCAGGAGGGTTGCTACTCTTGTGGGTATTGAAACCAGAAGAAAGTATATCGGGCCTTCTGAAGTATGTGCAATGTTCTATTTTATGATCTCAGTGCTGCTTGTACCGATGTGCCCAGTCTGTGAAAATTCATTGAGCTGTGCCCAGATGGTTTGTGTACTTTTATGAATGTATGCTATTATCAAATAAAAAGCCAAATAATTTCAGTAAATAATTAATCTCAAGAATTTTTTTGGAAGAGCCCTATAGTAGGACCTCTAGGAGTAGGCCCAGCACATGAAAATGCATTTGTTCCAACTGTAGAAAAATACCTTCATAATCAGGCATACAGGATAACAGACTTTTTAGATATTAGCTATCTTCTTTCCAATGTAGACCAAAACTTGCAGAATGAGCTCATGATTAAAACGTGCATGGTGGCAAGAAGGAAATTAAAAAAAAAAATAGCTTTCCTCTTCTTAAGGTGACCTAGCCACAGACACTTATGAATGTGAGTTACCAGAAAAAATAATTAAGTTTTATTCCTCAATATATCTCCATGCTTCAGGTGAATAGTCCGCTACATGGTGGCCTCCAGATGCTTACATTAGAACCCTTTCATGGCTGGGGGTTGTGGTGAGTTTTTTTTGTTTTGTTTTGTTTTTTAATCAGACAGAAAGTTGTTGTAGATGTGGGTTTTATTTTCAGACTCTAAGCATGCTTGCTCAAGAACCTCCAACTTTGGACTAACTAAATGCTTCAAAACTTATCATTCTATTCCACAAGCCCTGTCTCCAATTGAAATAAAAGAAACAGTGTTTTGAAACCATTCATTCTGCTACTCCAATGACAGAAGCAACTGGTTTTATTAAAAAATTAATGCAGATTCAGCTGTAGTTCCAGGAGAGACAACATCCATGAAGCTGGCCTTTCTGTACAATGATGTGTATAATCTAAACCCATGACAAAAATACATTGCCCTCCTTTCCTTAACCAGAATGCTAAATCTATGAACAGATGAATCCAGAAAATAAAATTAGAAGGTTTTGGTACTTCTCATTCTTACTATGTATGTGTGTGTGTGTATATATATATATATATTTTAATCTAGCTAAATGATACTTCTCCAAGCATATCTTCTCAATTCTCCTAGAACAGGGTTACATATTTTACTAGAATGGCTGACTGGATAATCAAGGAGAAATAGAGATTTTGCTACAGAAATATGGGTAGAATCCAAGTAATACTCTGGAACGTTTCCATGTAATAGCAGGCCTAGTAATAAATATTAAATAAGACAATGTAATAGGATCCACAGAGTCTCCAATAACAAGGAATAGATAAGTTAGTTCAACTCACAAGATAGAAAAATAAAGAAATATGACCTGAGAATATTCTGGCCAAAGATAAAATTATATAAATAGAAATTTAAAAAAAAAAAAAAAAAGCAGTGACAAGTTTACTTCCCATGGTCATTTGCAGCACTGCTTACTCTTTTACACACATTTCCTTTCTCTTGATTTTGTCCACTATTAAACACAAAGTGTGTTGGTTGACTTGGTCCATAGATCACAGAACATTGAGATGTTATAATGACAGAGCAACCCAAGAAATAGACATAACCCAGAGAACACCAAATGTCATCTTTGGAAGCATTAGCTAAAAATTACTTTTGGTTTTCTCCTACTGTAAATGGAATAAGATTATTTTTAATTGTGAGACACACTATGTAAAACAGGAACATTTTAGGAATTATATACATAGAAAAAGGAGTGGGTTAGTACTTGCCTAAGACTTTGGACAGGTAGGGTATGTCAGAGAATTTCTATTGTTTTTGCCTGCTTATTACTCCTTCTTCTAGGAACAGATCCCAATCTCTATGACAACAGGCAGAGGCAGTATGTGATGCAAACTGGCTCAATGAAAATATCTCCTACCCCTGACACTTAGAAAATATGCACTTCTGTGAATATTAATCTATAATAAAGAGGCTGAAGATTTATTAAATTACATTATTTTAAGGCTTTACCCTGGTTGAGACTGCCTGAGTTCCTGCTGGCATTCCCAGTGTTGCCCTGAGCTATCATCTTTCCTAAGACTTGGATGTTTAGCTTTAGTTATTTCACTAACCTTTATATAAATCCTCTTTCCTCTGTTTATTTAAGTTAGCTGAATCTGAGTCTTTCTTTGGTTATTGTTAATCTCAGAAACCCAAGAGCCTAAGTGCTACTAAATTAGAACAAGATCCACAGCAATTTGACTTTACATTTAAATCAAGACTTTTGCCAGCAATTAGTTTGTCAAACATTTAAAAAGGCAAAAGAATTCTCAGATACACAGAGCTCATTGAAAGTTCTTTTCTGTTTCACAGGGAGATAAATCAAAATTTGATGTCACTGATAGTGATCATTATGTTATAGCAGAAAGTTTGGTCATCAACATCAGAAATTATTTAAAAGACTGAAATAAGCACATATGGTTTAAATATGACCTATTGTTCTAGTACAGTAACTATAGTTATTGAGTAAAAGCTATTTTACTACTAGCTTTCCATGAGCCTGGTGTAGTGGTTAGAAAAAATAAACTGATGACTTTAATTAAATGCACTAAATGTCAAGATGAAAGTATTATTAATATTGCCATGATAGAGAAAAGATGGGGTACTCTGTGTATAAACTCTTACTTAGGAGTAAACAAAGTCTTTCTAAAGGCCCAGCACAGTTACAGGCACATAATGGGTGCTTAATATATATTTTCTAATTTTGTGAATGAAATAGTTAATACAAATTGATCCTTGAGGGATTTTTTTTCAGTTAGATATGATCAAAAATATCTGAAATAAAAGATTAATGAGATTATCTAAGGAAAATTAGATAAAAAGAAAATATAAATTTAGAATAATAGTATTGGGAAAACAGTCACAGGTAATTCAATATAAAATAGATATTTTTAAAAATATGATTATATCATCTTTTCCCCACTCTAGACATTCACTGATAAACAGGCAAGGATTTCACGTTATGAAATAGTAAAAACGATAGACGTTTTGGAAAATGTTCTATCTCTATGTTCTCTGATGTTCTATTAATGTCAGAACAAGAAAATGCAAATTAAGCCAACAATGAGATGCCATTTTAAACACTTTTTAAAATAAAAGGCCCAAATGGTAGTAATGAAAAGACAACATTCCTTTGGAAAGGACCTTAGATATTTAAGAATCTTTTTTCATTCCCTTCCCTTAGACATCTTCTTCTAAGCGGTAGCTAAGTGCAGTTCTTTCTGTTTTCCTTTTTTTTTTTTTTTCATTCTGTTTTCTAAAGTTTCCCTCCAATCTCTATTCTTCTCCACTGCTCATAGCAGGCACTTCAGCTTAGTTTAACATTACAGCTAGCTACCTAAATTCCTACAATTACCTTCTATTTTGCCCTTCAGCCTCCAGTCTTACTCCCCTTGATACAGTCTCCTCTCTCAGCCACAAAGCAAATTTGATCACGTTGTTCCTCTGACATTGTAATAGCATCTCTTTTTTCTTACTTGAAATGAAACTGATCAATTTGTTTTTAAGACACTTCATTTACTTTTGTGTTCCTGTTCAATTACTTACCCGACTTCATTTTCCCTTTTCAACACCCATCTCCCATTCTGTAACTCCCAAATCTAAGTTCTAGGCAACTCAACGTCCATTCCCCATGTTCTCACTTACCTCTTGACCTTGGCCTAGATTTCTTTTTGCAAAACATGCTTCCTTTAATCTAACGACCTCTAGGCATCCTAGACATAGAATCAGTTTTGATATCAGTCACTTACCCATCATTACAACTGGTTTCTTTCCAATAAACTCCTAAGGAAACCTATAATTACCCTATTACAGCAACCTGTATTTGGTTTCATTTAACCCAAATCAACTGTAGAATTTAAAACTGCATTAAAGGGGCACCTGGGTGGCTCAGACGGTTAAGCGTCTGCCTTCAGCTCAGGTCATGATCTCAGGGTCCCCGGATCGAGCCCTGCATTGGGATCCCTCCTCAGCAGGAAGCCTGCTTCTCCCTCTCCCTCTGCCCCTGCTTATGTTCCCTCTCGCGCTGTCTCTCTCTCTCTGTCAAATAAATAAATAAAATCTTAAAAAAAAAAAAAAACTGCATTAAAGTTTGTCTTAAGTCTGTTTAAAAATGATTTAAAAAACCCCCTTTACAGTTTTTATTATTTTTGTTTTCCTTTAATGATTTCTCTACAAATTTAATCTTATCTGTACAGTTCATGTAACCATCTCTGCTTTTTCTGTTTTTTGGCCTTTTTAGGATTTTTCTTTAATTAAAGACATACTTTTTAAAATTTAAATAATTTCTTCTAGTGTGTAAACAATTTTATCAGGTCATACCCTAAAAATGTCAAATATTTATATTTCTGACCATATAATATTTACAACAGAAACATCTTAGTAACAAAAACTGTGTCCTTTTCTATGGTTTATGTTGAAAAGAGACATTTCATGAACAACAACTTTTTTTTCCTAAATATACTGAAAAGATCAAGAACATACTGACATCATATTTTATTTGAGTTTATAGAAATATGTGACATAATATAACAATGTAAAATTTGATCTATTTTATTATTTTCCCTATTGGATAATATCAACACTAGTTTTACCCTAACATTATTCAGAATAACCATTCATGAAAAGTATCCACAAAAAAAAACTGCAATGGAGGTCTATCCACATCTAATCGAACATACATAATTTTCTCCCCCTTTTTATTTAGCACAAAAGATTTAATTTAAAGGAGAATGAAATATGTACTTTGTCCACTAAATACATCAAACTCATATTCTGAGGAACATGAGCTTTTAAAGAACATGAAGTTTCTTCTGAAATGTTCTATAAGGAATACTATCAGTTGAATTTTCCCCAGAGAGATACTTATATTATACTTTCATTGAGAGGAATTTTAAATGCTGAAAAAAAATGTTTAAATAAAAAATAAAGTGAAATGCATGATAAGATTCCATTCAGATTTAAAATGTTAGGTATCACACAGTAATCTTCTGGTGCAGGATCCTTTAGGTAACATGGGTGTTGGGGATGAAGAAAGGGGCATTAAAGATTATCTCCATTTCATAAATAAAGCAATGGGATCTTAGAGGGCTTCCATCCACCATAGACTTAGCTAAGTATAGAAGCAATATTCAAACCTAGATTTGTCTAGTTCTATAGCCTGTGATTTGAAACAACATGTACTTCCCACCACTGACTGCACATGTAGCAATTTTACTGTAATAATTGATTTAAAACTCATATGCAGCATATTTTATAACTGTATTACTGTCCTATTGAGAGATATTAAATGGTTAGCTAATAACTTCATGTAACATTTAATTACATCAAAATAACTAATAGGGATTCAAAATAAATAAATAAATAATCAAAAATCTTTAGTAGGACTACTACTACCAGTGTGTCAGGATACAATGTGGGGTCACAGGCAGAGGATGAACAAGGAAACAGAGTCCTGGAGGCATCCTACTGCCTAGGATTTACCTTTTGTTTCTGTATGATAGGGCAATGTAGAGATCTGGAACTGGAAAGATTGGTAGGAGGGGCACTCAGCGGATTTGGGAAACAGACTACCAACTGGAGTATAAGACTGTTAATATTTTGGGCGCCTGGGTGGCTCAGTTGGTTAAGCGACTGCCTTCGGCTCAGGTCATGATCCTGGAGTCCCTGGATCGAGTCCCGCATCGGGCTCCCTGCTCGGCAGGGAGTCTGTTTCTCCCTCTGACCCTCCCCCCTCTCATGTGCTGTCTCTCTCATTCTCTCTCTCTCAAATAAATAAATAAAATCTTAAAAAAAAAAAAAAAAAAAAAGACTGTTAATATTTTAATAAACAATGTGCCCATACAAAAAGCATGCTGAATCTTTATCAGCCTGGTTATAGGTGTGCTGAGATACTGATCCTCTCAGCCCTTGGTGTGGTCAGGTAGGGCCTGAGTAGCCAGTTGCCTCATGTGCCTGCCACCCCCGTAGTAGTCTTCTCTCGGCACAGGTAGTCTTAGGTCAGGTTACCTCACTGATCCATAGTAACATTTTTCTATGTCTCTCCTAATATCATAATCTGTGAAGAACTTTTCCAAGTCAAAGTTGAGATGTGTCACCCACTACTTCATGCAATCATTACTTTTTTAGCTAAATTAAGTAATATGCTTTATTATATTTATCTGTATTTGTAGTATCTTTGTTACTGTTGTTATTAACCAGAATACAACTAGTTGAGGCAAGATGTTTAGGTTCTAAATTTGGTTCCCGTAAGGTACTATGTGAGTGTAGAATATAATTATAATTTCTTTAAAGCTACATTTTGCCTAGAGGCACCTGGGTGGCTGGGTTGGTTGAGCAATCCATTCTTGATTTAGGCTCAGGTCCTGATCTCAGGGTGAAGAGACTGAGCCCTGAGGCTGGCTCTGCACTCGGTGGGAGTCTGCTGGAGATTCTCCCTCTCCTTCTGCCTATCCCCACATGTACACACTTTCTCTCTATCTCTCAAATAAAAAAACCTTAAAAAAAGAAAAAAGCTACATATTGCCTCATCAGTAAAAGAATGGGATTATAAGAGATTTATTCATCCAACTAACAATTATGTGTGGAGTTTTTGCTAATCTTTAAAATATCCTTATACCTGAAATCAGAAATTTACAGGGCTAATTTGAAAAGAAGCATTTGAAGAAAGTTTCAAAATCTTAAAATCTCTTTAGGTGAGGTGGATTGTTATTTGAGAAACAGATTAATCAAGGAATCCAGGTGCTGGTGTCAAGCATATCTCAGGTTTGAATTTAAGTTTTTTTTTTTTTTTTTTCTCAAAGATTTTTTATTTATTTGAGAGAGAGACAGCAAGAGAGAGCATGAGTGGGGGGGGAGGGGCAGAGGGAGAAGCAGGCTCCCTGCTGAGCAGGGAGTCCAACCTGGGGCTAGATCCCAGGACACTGGGATCATGACCTGAGCCAAAAGCAGATGCTTAACCCACTGAGCCACCCAGGCGCCTCTGAATTTAAGTTTTGACATGTCCCTAGAGCAAATCATTTCACCTATCTAATCTTCAACTTCCTTAGAAATGAATTGGACATTGGGAAAGGCATATGTTGTGGTGAGCGCTGGGTGTTGCGTAGGACTGATGAATCACAGACCTGTACCCCTGAAACAAATAATACATTATATGTTAATGAAAAAAACAAAACAAAACAAAAAATAAAGAAAAATAAAAGAGTACATACCGGCCATCATCTGAGCCGACCCCTGTGGCCTCGCCTGGCGCCCTGGCTCGTGTACCCCAGCAAGGCAGCTAGCTCGATTAGTATCTCCTTGTCTGTCCCCCAGAGTCGGGAGGCCGGGCCAGCCACCGGGACTGCGCAGCCGCAGGGGTGGCAGCTGGGACAGCACTGTCAGCGTGTGAGGTTCGGCATATTCCTGTTGCTTAGGAAATCAGAGTCAAGATTTACAGTTTACAAGCATATTTTCATACTTCATGCTTTGGAAGTAACAGTTGAAGAGAAGGAGGAAAGTTTAAGAAATTTATAATAGGTGATTAGCTGCCACTTGCCTGAGGTGTACTTTGTGTCTTTGTGGTGCTAAGGCAAGGTTAAACAGAATAAAAAACAGAAAGCAAAATGGACTAGATTAAAAAACAAAAACAGAACAGAAAGCAAAATGGACTGTGTTCTCTTTTAAGCTGCCACAGTCGTCCTGGAAGCAGTTGTCTGAGAGTGGATTCTTCTGTAAAAAGGTAGCATCAAGTCACTGCAAACATTTCTTTTAACTTATGCCTTTACAAAGGCCTAACCTCCAAAAGTACATTCGAGAACAAATTCTATTTGCAGCGGCATTAATTATAAAATGAGGATCGTTAGATAAATCAATTAACTGCAAAAGCATGTTTTATGAAGTCATCCAGTTGATAAGTAGTGGCAATCCCACTATGCAAACTATGGCCTGTTTTATTCTAACTGCACTATTGAGTGAATACTCAAGTTCAAGTAACATGAGCAACATTGGACTGCATATGGGATTCCAGGAGAACTACAGAAGTGTATTTCAGGAAAAAGACCTTTGTCACATCTTCATTTAACTATTGAAGTTCTGCAGTTCATCAGGAGAAGCAAGCTCAATACTAAAACGTCTTGGATATTTCAGCAGTTACCTTGTACTTGGCAATCAGGCCTTTAGCTGGAACTTTCTTCCTCCAAATTTAGGCAGACACTATAGAGCTATGTTTGAATCCTCTCAAATGTGTAATCAAATCCAACAGAGCCCAGGCAGGAGACTCTTCTGGACAATAGAGTTATGAAGCTTTTCCTCACAGTACATGGAAAAATCAAAGAATTTTTTCAGATATAGCACAAGATTCTCTGCAATGCCGTGCACAGTTAGCATCTCTTCGTGGACCCTTATTCCTCATGTAAGAGTGCAAGTTGATTATTGAAGAATTACTGAATAGTATCAATGGAATTGAAATAAAAGATTTGGAAGTTGTGGGATTCTCCAGCATTAATCAGCAACCTGATAACTGTATTCCCTCCAAATGTTTTAAATGCCATTCCAAATGAACTTTTCTCTTTTGTTAACTGCCTCATACACCTCACTTATTCTTTAGGTGAAATGCTGCATTGGAAGAAGCTTTGATAAAGATGACATGGTATACAAGGAGATATATGACAAATTGTTGGAGTCCTGCTAACTTGGATCCAAGATGACCAACATTTCCATAAAGGCTTTTTTATCCAACAGGCAGCTCAAATTTGCAATTCCCATATTCAGTGCCACCTAGCTTCTCCAGAAGACACAGGAAATTTGACTGTAAATGGTGTGGCTTCTTGTGAAGAAGAAGAAATAAGTAAACATCAGGAGGAGGATGAAAACCAACTTTCAGATCAGCTGTGCAGGAATCCTAGGAAGAATTGCTGCAGAACACGGTACGCCCCTATTGGCAACGTACACACGGTCCAAAGAAATCCCGTGGAGCAAATATGACCTATTGACAATTCCCAGGAGAGTACATAAATTGTTTAAAGATTTTAAACACCCCCACCCTGCATCCCAGAACACTGGAACAAATGGACAGAAACATACTCATGGATTGCATTCCTTGGCTTGTACCTTTGGAGTCTGGGCATCACAGCACAGATGGCAGAGAAATCATGGAAAACATGGTATGAGATGTTATTTGACCCATATCAGTAAAAACTTGGAATAACCACTTTTTATGTAAATATTCAAGCAGTCTATTTAGCACAATTGTTACAGTTCCTGGTATATAACTCTCACCAGATACTGTTTTATTGTACAAGTTGTGACCTTTATGGGGAGAGGATCGTTCGTATCCATGCTGGAATCCCCCCTGTCACTTGTGTTAGTTAAGAAAAGAACTAAATGTAAGCATGGTAAATGAAAGTATCTCCGCTCTATGGTGGACCTAGAGATACAGGGGTCTTACTGTGCCTCATTTTAAAAAGCCTTCTTAAATAGCCTTGAGTCAGCAAGTGGAGGCTGATTTAGCCTTCAAATGTGAATAGTTACATAAAAAATTAAACTAGCTAAACTAGACTATATAAACTCTTAAAAGGAGATGTAATAGCTTAGAGTTATTACTTGACATATTTTATTACTTCTTTCCATTCCCGATAGGTAATTACTCCATTGTAATGTTAAAATTCAGGCTTATAAATGCTGTTTATAAGACTATAAAGAGGTTTTTTTTTTTTTTTTTTCTTTCTGTAATCTCTCTTCTTTGTCTTGGCAGCCAGTTCAGTCTCTCACCATGAAAAAGAGACAGACGTCAGCAATATGTGGTGAAACAAGATTTAAAAAATAGAATACTCTCTAAAATAAGATAATTTTAATGTTAATTACTCATAATTACTCAAACTTTTCGTTGAAATTCATCCAATGAATTAAAGAATAGTTGGCTTGAAATTAGACAGTGTTTGAAAGTGTTCTATTTTGCAAAATATATAGTTACGTGTATGTATTGTATAGATTAGATAGGCTATCCCTGAATTTTACCAATACAATTTACCTAAAAAGTGCTAAGCTGATTTTCTCCTTATAAATTTATACCTAGGTTGCCAGAAGGTTCTTTCACGCCACTCTGCTGCCCTTCCCTGCTGGGTTACATGAAATTAATAAAATTGGTCTGCTGAAACATTGTGCAGATATTCTTCAAAGTCTTGAAGTTGGAGGGGGATGGTCTCAGAGATATGAACACAATTATCATGTGGATTTTAAGCTCCAACACTTACTAGGTATGTAAATTTGGATAAGATAAACTTTCTGAACCTCAATTTCCACATTTTAAAAATAGAGAATAAATTTATTGCATAAAGATGTTACATAGATTACATTAGATGATGTCAGTCCCTCTTACACAGAACCTGGTACTTAGTAGACACTGGATATTTCCTTCTCCTGTTCTATTGTTGAGGAGACTAGTGAGTAAGCCTGTGTCTAAGAGGGAAGAGATTTAAGGCTTGTAAGGGTGGATATTATTACTATTACAGTGTTGATTATATTCCGGGTGGCAATTGAAGATACTAACCATAGGTATCAGCCACTCCTGATGTGTAACATGGGCAGGTGCTTAGTTTACATGTTTAGCTACACTAGTGTTTAATTTTATAGACAGGATTAAATTTTGGTACCCATTTGCACTACCCAAATAAATAAGACATTAATTTAAAGTGGAATGCTAATTAATCATTTACTTGAGAAATACCCTTAAGCTTAGATTTATTTAGGTTTCCAAATTAGTATGAATTTGCTAGTTGAGTTAGCTTCCTCTAAGGACCTGTAGTCCATTATTAAGGGAGCAGCATTCCCTGTTCTGGATAATTCTAAAAATTTCAATATCTATTTCTATTTTTTTAAAATCAGGGATTAAAAAAATTATTACCTCACCAAAGAGTTAGATAGTGTCTAGTGTATCATGACCCTTTATATTCATTGATGTTACACAATTCCACTTCCAAATCAGTATCTTAGAAGATGAGATTTGAAAGTCACTTTTATCTTTTATGAAAAACACCAGCAATCTATGACTATGGATAATTTATTTTGTCTATCAATAGCTGGCTCCTTCCTGTTGCTGAGTAGCATTTCATTATGGATGTACCCCCATTTGTTTATCCATTTCCCAGGTGGGGGGCATTTGGGTAGATTCCAGCTATTAGTAGTTTGAATAAAACTGTTCTATACATATGGCTGGAATGCATACATAATTCTATGTTTAACTTTATAAGAAACTACACATTATTCTTTGTAATGGCTGTATCATTTTGTATATTGACTAATTATATATGAGATTTCAAGTCTGAATTCTTTTCCAGCACTTAGTACTTGGTACTGTCAGTTTTCCCCTCCTTATTCTAATGGCTATGTAGTGGCATCTTAGTATGGTTGTAATTTATCTCCCTAATGACTAATGATATTGAGCATCTTTTTATATGCTTATTTGTCATCTATTTATCTTCCCTGGTGAAGCTTCTTTTCAGATCTTCTGACAATTTTTTTATTAGTTTTTTATTGTTGTGTTTTGAGAGTTCTCTATATAATCTAGATACAAGTTATTTATAAGATATGTGATTTGCAAACACAGATACTTTCCAATACCGTGGTTCGTCTTATAATTTTTCAACTGTACAATGGTGCAAAAGTGATTTGCATTAAATGGAAACTGTACCTCCAGTTTTGAACTGCAATCTTTTCCAGGGCCATCTTTCTGTGGTACAATACTCTCTTGTGACGTTAGACAGCATCAATGAACCAGAGCTTCCGGGCAGACATGTAATCACACGGGTAAATAGGGATACACTTAAGTCATTCTGTACCCATACAACCATTCTGGTTTTCACTTTCAGTACAGTATTCATTAAATTACATGAGATATTCAACACTTTATCTTAAAATAGGCTTTGTGTTAAATGATTTTGTCATTTAAGATAGGGTAGGCCAAAACTGTGATGTTCAGTAGATTAGGTAGCCCATCATAGTCAAGGAAGATCTGTATTTCTTCCTAGTCTGTGTTTTGATGCTTTAATTCTCTTAGTAGAGACTTTAACAACAATTTCTCAATTTTTATTTTATATATAGCATTCTTTTAGCTGTTGTACTAAAACCACTTTGCCTAGCCCAGTGTTACAGAGATTTCCAGTGTGTTTTTTGCTAAAAGTTTTATAAATTTATATTCTACATTTAAGTTTACAATCTTATTTGAGTTAATTTTGTATAAAGTTTGAGGTCTAAGTTCAAGATATGGGTTGAGTTTCTTTTTTCTTATTTTTGTTTTTTTGCATATGAAAGTTCAGCTGTTCCAGGATTATTTGTTTAAAAGACTATCCTTTTTCTGTTGAATTTCTTTTGTTTTCTTATCAGAAATCAATTGACCATTTTCATATGGATCAAGAGAGAAAGAGGGAAAGAGTGGGGGAGGGAGAGAGAGAAAAAGAGAGAGAGAGAAAGAAAAGGAAGAAGAGAGAAAGGGAGGAACGGAGGAAGGAAGGAAAGAAGGAAGGAAGGAAGAAAGGAAGGAAGAAAGAGAAAGAAACAAAGAAAGAAAGAAACAAAGAAAGAAAGAAAGAAAGAAAGAAAGAAAGAAAGAAAGAAAAAGAAAGATCAGTGTTCCTCAGAATATATATGTGATTAAATTAAGTATCTGAATTAGGACTTTTGAAATCAATTCTAGTGCACATTATTTTAAACACAAAACAATGAAAACAAATAAATTAAAGTAGGATTACAAATTTGAGCAGGTAATTTGACAAATGCAACCTGTCTTGCACATGTAGATAACTGAAGGTGAATTGGGCAATTCAATTGTGTTGTCTCTTGTGCAACTCTCTATCTTAAATAAAAGATAAAATGCACTTTCAAGTTTATAAAAATATTCTAGGTTTCAATTTTACTGAAAGGTAGACATTACATGCATTACTTCAAATATACTACACTTTATAAAATCTTTTTTCTAAATATGCAAAATGGCAAATGTGTTACATGCTTTACATACTATTTCAGGTCTCCTTGGCATCATTTTTTTTTTCCCTGACCTTTGGCCCCTTAGCTGAAAACTAAGGTAAATAAGACTTAAATATTGTTCTTAGACCAATTCTGGTTATCATAATTCATTCCACAAGTAACTATTAAGTGCCTACCACTCTTACAGTTTCCTAAGATACATCAGTGAGCAAAACAGAGGAAAAATACAAAAATATCTACATTTATGGAGCTTCTATTATAGCAAGAAATATAGACAATAAAACATTAACACAATATAAGAAGAAAATGATATTGTATATAAGTTGATAAGCATAATAGAAAGAAATAAGGCAGAATAAGGGTGTCCAGAATGTAAAGGTGGCAATTTAAACTGTCTTTGTGAAGTTTATTTGATAAGGATGATTTTAGCAAAGACTTGAAGAACATGGTATAGTTAGATCTAATAGATATCTCAAGGGAGTATCCCAGGACAAAGAAAAAGCCAGTGCAAAGTCTGAAACACAGGAACCCATCACATGAATATACTGAAATATAAGAAGGTGAGGATAACATATAGAATGAACAAGGGGGAGGAAATAAAAAAAGGACATGAGATCATATAAAAACTTGAGGGCAAGTGTAAGGCCTTTGGAATTTACTTGAGTTAAAATGGAAGCTATCGGGCGCCTGGGTGGCTCAGTTGGTTAAGCGACTGCCTTCGGCTCAGGTCATGATCCTGGAGTCCCTGGATCGAGTCCCACATCGGGCTCCCTGCTCAGCAGGGAGTCTGCTTCTCCCTCTGACCCTCCCCCCTCTCATGTGCTCTCTCTCATTCTCTCTCTCAAATAAATAAATAAAATCTTAAAAAATAAAAATAAAAAAATAAAAAATAAAATGGAAGCTATCACAGAGTTTTGACTAGAGCTGTGGCATTCTGACTTCTATTTTAAAATGGTTGCAGTGTTGAAAGCAGACTGAACCACAGTACCGGTAGAAGGAGGGGGCCAGTTATACAAGCCCATATGGCTGCGGAAGCATACAGGGTCATGATTCTCAGGCTGGAGAAGTCAAGCAAATCTTCCTGATGAAAGTTACCTTTGAATTATCATAGTAATATTAATTGAATTTTGGTGCTTACTTGATAGAAAATAATTCTCTGATGACTGTGTTCAATAAGACAGATGAGGTTATTAAGCCTTTAGTGGGTTTACAAAAAGAGAGAGCTTGAGTTACCTCCATCCTAAGAGTAATAAAAGAAGTTAATACCAGGAGCCTATAGTTTGATCCCTTCAAAGGAGTCAGGAACCATGGTCAAAATCTTTGTATGAGTTTGTACACTTTGTAATTTGTTTATTTACTTTCACCATTATTATTCAGGATCTTAGAATCAGGTAATTTCAGCCATGTTTCTTATCCTTAGGTACTGAAAAAAAAAAAAAAGAAAAAAAAAATACCAGTGGCCCATTTATGCTTCTTTCCACACCTTAAATTATTCCACCTATGTCTTTCACTCAAAATCCATCACATTATACCTTTTGAAACTTCCTATTACAAATAACTTAATAAAACGTATAGAATAAAAATGTCTCCATTTTTTTTTTCCTAATGAACCTAGAAATTTCCTCATGATTTTACTTGCATTAAAGTCCCTCTTTATTAAAGAGTACTTCTTTACCCACACCATCAGAATAACCAAGTCAGGCATGTGTTGAGGTGAGGGAGTCAGTATTACCTTTGTTTCTCAATGCCACATGTGAACCTTTACTTCTCTACTTTTATGTTAAAAAAAAAAAAATCATGCTTTTGAAGCTCATCTCTGTTAATCTATTTCACTCATATCTTTCCTCCCAATCATTTTCCCATAATAATCGAGGTCCTAAACATTTACCTTCTAGATTCCTTTTCTTTCCTGAATTCTACTACTATAATTTCCATGATTGTCATTAATGTTAATTGCCAAGTAATCTCTGGCTCTCCTCCTTCTGGACACATGTTAAGATTGCATGCAAGGCCCCCTGTTGTAACAGAAGAGTTTTTTTGTTTTTTTGTTTTTGTTTTTCTTTTAATATTTTATTGATTTATTTGACAGAGAGAGAGAGAGCAAGAGAGGGGACACAAGCAGGGGGAGTGGGAGAGGGAGAAGCAGGCTTCCCGCTGAGCAGGGAGCTGGATGCGGGGCTCGATCCCAGGACCCTGGGATCATGACCTGAGCCGAAGGCAGACGCTTAACGACTGAGCCACCCAGGTGCCCCTGTAACAGAAGAGTTGTGCGCAGAAGTGATCTCTCTCCCTTCCTAGTCAGAGAATTTAATTGCAAATTTGTGATCCTCTAGAGTATTCCTTCCTACTGGTATGGCAACAAGCAATAATTGAGATGATGGCTACTGCTTCAGTCTAGATTCCTAAATGGTTATGAAAAATTGGACTGGTCAAGGACTAGTAGTATGAGTGAAATGTCAGCCTTTGTTGGTTAAGCCACTGAGATACAGGTCTGTTGATAATGCAGAGTAGGTTAGCCTATTCAGCCACTGAGTAATGTAGAAATTGTTATGTAATGTACAAAAAAAGAATTAAATATGTAGTATTGGTTTATAAGCTGGCTGCAGGTGGACGAAACTGTTATGCTAAAGCTGAAAGGAGGGCAGTCCATACTATATGGTGGCAAAAGATTTAAATTCTTACCTGCTATAATTCTAGGATAGGCAATGTATTTTGTGAACTCATAGATCTAGAAAAGAGTTTGATAAACAAAATGTTCGAGTGTGTTGGCTATAACTGACAAATTACTATAAGAAAGAGATGATCTCAGACAATTTTCATATGGTAGCAAACAGAGCCTTCTGCTAAGCCATTATAGATATAACATAAGCAGGAAATAAACTTTTATTATTTTAATTCACTGAGATACTGAGGCTGTTGGCTACCTCAGTTTATCTTAGCCTATTCTGACAGGCATGCTTGACCAACTCAATGTCTAATTAGATAATCCATTCAGCACACTTGTCTTCATTCTCATGGCCTTACACTGCTCCTTTTTATAAACTATATTTGTATTATGTATGAAATCTTAAATTTTATCTTTGTTTTCCTGTTAAACACAATATTACTGTTTGGAAGGTTTACTTTTCTAAACAATTTTTTTTTTCTCATTTTGTAGAATCATCCTTTTCATGTTGTAGAATCCTGTGCTATCAATAAATTTATCCTTTGATTTTGCTGAGTTATTTCGTCTGTTATTTCTCTGAAATTTACAGCCTTGGTCTATCACTGAAACATAAAGGCTTCCAGTTTTGGCACTTGTAAAAGTCTTTATTGTTTTCATTGTTCACATTTGTCTGTCTCCTGTTCCCCATCCCCACCAACATAACAGTGACCAAGTTGAATTTAGTTCAAGCCCTATGATCCTGGAAATCATTACAATTAAACAACCTCCCTCCCACAGGAGGGGAGGGAGGTTTGTTTTCAAGGAATGGATTACAGCAGTCTCATTCTTCCCCATGTGATTTAGGTAAGACTCAAGAATACTTCACTTGTTAACCTATGAGAAGGCTAGAGATAGGCCCTACAAATTGCCATTCTTTTCCTCATAAATGCTTAGTTGAATTGTTTGAACTCACTGACTAATTTGGATAAAATATCTGTTGTGTTGACCAAACTTCAGTTAAGTTTCTTTCCTTCTTCCTGGTTCCTGAACTTTGATCCCCGGCTTCCCACCCTGAGCCAGCACAGGACCCCTTCTCAACAGCCCCTCCAGAACATAAGCTTATCTCAGGGAAAAACATTCCCTAATCAACTGATTATATTACATTTTTATCCCACTTACCCATACCAGTTTACTCTAATCTTGTTCATCAGCTCCCCCCATTTAAAAGAGCCCTTTTGGCCTTACCTTTGAGATATTGGCTGATCTCATGGTCAGTGTTTCTCCCTATTGCAATAGTTCTTCTCCCCCTTGCAATAATCCTTTCAAATAATCTTTCCTTATCTACATGCTGATTTGTTTTTTGACACCAAATACACTTTTTGACAAACAAAATTATCACAGTCTCTGAAGCGTTATTTCATATATCAAGGTACTGTAAACATTATCACCAAAAATAAAATTAAAGGAATTCTAATGAGAAATTTAAATTCTCAAATTTAGCATGCCATGTCCCTGCAGAGATTCTCTGACATTAGCCCTGCTTAGTTTGGCAACTGCAACTTTTGATAATGCCTTTTTTAATTCTTTGATCCATTCAGTCCTTCCCTTTCCTCAGTTGCACAACCCTATAAATCACATTTGCCTGTAGAATTTTATATGTACTATTGTCTACACTAAGAATGTTGCCCCACATTCTTCATCCATCTCTTTTTCCTTGTCCAACTAAACACTCAGTTTGGAAGTCAGTTCTTCCGAGAACCCTTTCTCAAACCCCTAAATCTGTTTGCAGTCCCCTTTTTATGTCACCTTATTACAAAATACTTCTCACATCAGCCCCTGAATTGTAATTATATCTTACTTGATGGGTGGAATGGTTATTTCTTTCAGAGAAAAAATCACTAAAAGTGAATGGTGATAGTAGTGCATTTTGCAAAGCCTGAGTTATTCAATCTGGAGTGCCCTTATAAGGAATATAGTAGAAAAGTCCAGAGTGGTTTGACATTATCAGTCTGGTCAACTCCCATGTGACCCAATAATAAGTGTTCAGGATAAGCCCCATTTCCTATAGATTTGCTCCTAATCTCCTGGAGAGAATACAATTGATTCTAATAACAATTTATACAGGCAACAAAGTACAAATCTATATCAAGGGGAAAAAGCTCCTAAAGGCAATCACATTTGAAAGATGTTACCTACTACCAGGCACACAATAAAGACATCTTTTTATATTATTATGCAGAGTAGTTAGAACCCTATTGAATGTTCCTGAATAGGATTTTGATTTTAACTTTGAACAGAGAAGACCCATTGAAATGTTTGATTCAAACAAGAGATCCCCTTTACTCCAAAGGTGAATTCAAGCAATACAGAAGGTTACAGTGCTTTTTCACCAACCTCTTCTTTCTTTTTAAATGAATCTTTTCCTCAACAAAACTTCAAAATGTTGACAAACTTCAAATCTTGGTCCTAAGATCTCTTCTATCTGCATTATTTCCTAATGTGATCCAATTCAGAACCATGTATTTTAGTGGCTGTTCAGACTTTTACATTTAAAAGAGTACCTGATATCTCTGTTTAAGTGGAGTACTGAGGGATGAATGTGTTTAAATCAAAATCATATTCATATATCCTCAGTATCTCTCTTTCTCAGTCATTTGCATAAAGATCAATAACACTAATAGCCCAATTGCACAAGTCAGAATCTTTGAGCAGAAATATACTCAGAAATTCGGATCTGAGACTATTATATCCAGGGGTTAGGCTCCTTAGGAGATCTGTAAAATTATGAATATAAAGGTTAGATATAAAAGATAGTATTTGCTTGTAATGAGAAAGTAATTACCAAAAATTCCAAATTTAAATAAGTTGATGGATACTATAAACACCATTCCAAAATGCCATATGTCACATCAGGGCAAGATGCATCAGATTCAGATACATATAATTCTAACCCATAATCTGCAGTAATGAACCCGGGAAGTCAACCTACTATCTATAATAATCAGAATAGGAAGTCAGACTACTATCCCTGGCAACTAGTCCAAGAAGCTAACCAATAACCCTTATATTATTTGTCCCCAAACAACTGGGTCTTGATTTATAACTGACAGCTTCTCTAATTTTTGCTTCCATTCCCAACTTAAGAAGAACTGAGAAAAGCCAACTATGCATACTTAACTAATCACATAGGATGCCCTGCTTCTATTTGGTTTCTCCATGCTAACAGCCTTCAATCAGAGCAGACCTGAAGTCTTCTCTTTATTCCACTATAAATCTTTCCCAGCCCCTGCCTTCAAGTCTCTGCTATCATGAGCACACTATGAAGGCACACACAAGAGTTGTGTCTTTCTACAATGTCAGCTTTATTCAGTCATGAAACAGGGTTAGCATAATTATAAAGCAGGTTCAGGATTCCAAACTCAATGACATTTAACTACTTATTTAAATTTGGCTTCTTACATGTCACACAAAGCAAACCACAAGAAAAGTTCCACAGCACAAACAAGTTAGACTAGGGGGTAGGAAGTTAATGAACAAACGTGAAGTCAATCTATGAGCACATAGGTGAGATAAGGCCTCGGTCTTGGCACTTACTGCTTATTATGTTCAAGCAGTGGAGGATCTCTGTTCTGTTCAGAGGTCAACTGGGCAAAGCCTTCTGTGGCAGCTGCCTTTTAAGATGTGGTCAGACGTGAAAGGGTCAGTGTCAAGACAGTTTTTCCAAAGATCCTCCCTTTATAAAGGGAGGCTTTGCAGACCTCATCTGTTGCTGCCAGTTAATCAGTTGTGAGTATGTCATCAGCTGGTGATTTCAGAGATATCCGGTCTTAGCTTCTTGGTTGCTTGCATCCCTGCTTGACATAAATTACTACTTGAGGGGCACCTGGGTGGCTCAGTCGTTAAGCATCTGCCTTCGGCTCAGGTCATGATCGCAGGGTCCTGGGATCGAGCCCCGCATCGGGCTGCCTGCTCGGAGGGAAGCCTGCTTCCCCCTTTCCCACTCCCCCTGCTTGTGTTCCCTCTCTCGCTGTGTCTCTCTCTGTCAAATAAATAAATAAAATCTTTAAAAAATAAATAATAAATAATAAATAAATTACTACTTGACATGAGTAACTTCATCTTGCTTTCCACAGTGGCTGACTCCCCTGCTACCGTAACCTCTGAATAAACAGCTCATGCTTGTTCTCATTTAAGTGGCCTGTGTTTATTTCTACAGTACTGCTATGTGTTTGTTCCCTAAAATCACAGGAATTCTTTAAAAAAGCTCAGTTTCACATGATTCTAATACAAAATATGTTAAATTTTAGAATTGTTCATTGCCATACAGAGCATATTTCTGTTAGGTGAAAGTTTCACTTTGAGTTATTCATATAGATCTTCATATTTTTCTTCTGATTGGAAGACTTTTCCACTGGCTACCTTCTGACTCTGCTTTTCTCAAACCTGTTTTTCTTTCACAAGTTCATACCTCCTATGCACAAGGTGGCACAATGCTAGGTGACTCAGCACAGCAGGAGGTAGAACATTCCTAGAAGTCTTTTCTACATGAGGACAGTCAGTGATAAATATATTTACAAGTAGCATCAGGCTATATCCAATCTAAACATACCTCTTATTCGTTTTCCTCCAAGCTGGACTCCCTACCATAAAAAGGGCCTGTCATCATTCCAATACCATTAAACACAAGAGGAAATTTGATAGAGAAAAAATAAAATAGAGAGTGGAAAGTGATGGTAGATTTAACATGTTATTGTTAAAATATCCTATTTTTTTGCAAATGTTATGCAAACTTATGGACACATTGATAGGTTTCCTCCCCAAACCTTGGAACATGCTCATGAAAGAAGGGACCCAAGGCTTAAACTTCATTACGTTCACAGTAAATACATCTCTGATATGCCATAGTCATCTTTAACTTTTGCCTTTCTTTCCTCTACTCCCACACAATCATGAAGGTTTACTTGTCAAAGAAGATCCACATACATCAAAATGGAAAGTTTAAACAATGCACTTTTGGGCAGAAGACTGGAGATAGTTTTCTGGGAAGGTAAGAAGGCAAAACCTGAAGTAATGCATTAGTCTAGAATTGAACTGGGAACTAGAAGTAAGGAATTTCTGCAGGAGATTGTGCCCCTAAGCTCCGAGGGTTTATATATTCATCTTACAGATTAAATGTTGGGTTTTCTCTTTGAAGTGTTCTTTCTGCCTTTTAATACCAAGTGTTCAATAAAGCGATGATAACTATATAACTTGTGCTTTGGAGAATTAAGGGATAGATTTATATCCTCCCCGGAGAAAGGTTAGTGAAGGACATTACGGTTTTTTCTTGCCTCACTCCTACAAAGCCAGCACATTGGAACACTGTTTCTACATCTCAAAAAACTAACTAAAACCTATGGAAGAGTGTTCTGTGGTGTTGAGGAAATAAAGAACAAGAGATGCAGAGGAAAAAAAACAAAAACAGAAAATGGAATGGAAAATGGAAAGAGAAACACAGAACATAGCAAGAGAAGAGCTGAGAAAATATTTTCCCTGATGTAATATTTTATGGAGTTTTCTAGGGATACAAGAAATCAATACCCAAGGGAATATGCCAATTCATAATTATAGAATTAGCTAAGTTTATTATTGATAAAAGAAATCATTCTGCATGTATGTAGGTAGTCCCTACGTGACTAAAAACTCGTAATGGATTTTCAGTACTATTTATCTGGAACTAAAGCTACTATCAAGCTTTAGCAAGCAGTCAGAAGTTACTCAATTTGCATCAGTAGATACATTAAGCTTACTTTGATATCCTGTTTTATATAACTCTTTATCAGCACCTCCTATGGATGCCCCTACAGTACATTTACTTGACTGTATATATGATTAGTCATATTCTTCAACATTCCTCAGTTAGGTTAGGTTAAGATTAATTTCCTACACAATACTGTATTCTACCACAATTCCCAGCAGTGCTTGGGAACTTATTAAAAATGCAACTTTGAGGGTCCCATCTCAGATCTACTATATCTACTATACTGGGAGAGGGGCCCAGTAATCAGGGATTTGCCAAGACTCAAGTGACTCTGTCACACTTAAGAGTTTTTGTTTACCATAACTAGTAAGCCAGAGGTATTCAACTAGTATCTTTACTATTGTATCATTTTAATAAATGTCACACTACAGGCAACATGATTTTTCCAACAATCTAATCATGTCACTAACATGAGGGCTCTAAGCATAAAATATAATCTTCAGATCAGGTTACACTCCATTGTCGTTAATGCAATAATGTGTGGAAACAAAAATAGGTTTTTGAAATAAAGAGACAATTTATCTTTTTGTTTTAAGTTAACTAAAAAAAAGAAACATATTTGGTTAAATGCATTTCTGTATTATACTTGATTTAAATTTAATATTATAATACAAGTATATTTTCATTATAACCCCATAGTCACTTGGGGACAACCTACATTCATACTTTAAAATATTTTGAAATAAGAGTCATTCTTGGTTCTCAAATGGACTTAAATATCAAATTATGTGGCCTTATGAGCCAGTATATACCTAAGTGTAATGGGGAACCTCCAATCATGAAGCAGAAAACATATGGGAATACTTTATGGAAGAGAAAGGAAGACCTCGTCTCAGAAGAGTGACTGTTACATATCTCACGAGAGTTAGTAGCCTCAATTTACATCATCACTATCTAGTGAAGGGTTTACTATAATATGTCTAACAATAACGGTCCTTCCACACAGCTTTCATTTTGAAAAGCAAACCTTTTTGCCAGGCCTCAAATAATTTAAAGAGATAAGTTGTTGTTCAAGAAAATGGACAGAAAACCATCCAACATATATTAATTTGATATTCAGAAGGAAAATGAGAAATTGTAACAGTGACAATATATGAAGATATATTGACTGAACATAACCCAAAGCTGAACAAAGACACCAATCCACAAATTCCAGAATTTCATCAAAATTCTAGGCAGGATAAGGAAAAAAAAAAATCTAGACCTAGGTACAATATAACAAAAATGCAGACCATCAGACAAACAAAATAAAAAAACAGTCAATGAGAAATAATTGAAAAAGTGAATTGCCTTTAAAGGAGCAACCACCAGACCAACAGTTATCTACTCAAGAATAGCTGAAGCCAGAAGACAGCAGAGAGGTGTCTTTCAATGGGTTGAGAGATAAAGATGTTAACCTAGAAATCTATAGCAAGGAAAATACAGTTTCAGAAAAGAAATAATTGTTTGGGGGCGCCTGGGTGGCTCAGTCGTTAAGCGTCTGCCTTCGGCTCAGGTCATGATCCCAGCATCCTGGGATTGAGCCCCGCATCGGGTTCCCTGCTTTGCGGGAAGCCTGCTTCTCCCTCTCCTACTCCCCATGCTTGTGTTCCCTCTCTCACTGTGTCTCTCTCTGTTAAATAAATAAATAAAATCTTAAAAAAAAAAAAAAAAAAGAAATAATTGTTTGCCATTGGCAGAATCTCACAAAAGGAATATGATACTGGCTGAAAAATCTGATATACAGAAAGAAATAAAGACCTGTTTTAAACTGTTCAGGCTACTATAACAAACTATCATGGACTTGGTAGCTTAAACAGCAAACATTTATCTCTTACAGTTCTGGAGGCTGGAAAGTCCTAGATCGAGTTGCTGGTAGATTTGGGATCTGGTGAGAGCATGGTTTCTGGTTCATAGATGTCTGTCTTCTTCTTGTGCCCTCACATGGAGGAGGAGATAAGAAGGTCTCTTTTATAAGGGCAATAATCCCATTCTAGAGGGCTCCACCCTATGACTTAGTCACTGCTCAAAGGCCTCACCTCCTAACACTATCACACTGGGGGTTAGGATTTTAACATGACTTTCGGGTGACACAAACATTTAGTCTATAATACTCAGCCTTTATTTTTAGAATTCAAACAATTTATTGGGTCTCCTGAAAAAGCTTCCAGCATCAGACTTATATAAAGAAGATGGTAGTTATCTCCCAAAGAACCTGAATTTTTCATTCTGAGACTAGCTCAACAGCCTAAACTCTCATTGCCTTTGGGTAATTGACATCAGCACTCTTGATGTGTTTTTTATGCTCTGAGCCAACATGCCCACCAATATATGACTCCTAACTTTGACTCCTAAGGATCAGGTACAGAATGCTGTTTACCTTTAGGAAAGTACTTAGATTCTTTTGTATATTGTATAGCCCTTCCTCTCTTATAATGTATTTCCTAATCACCTAATCACCTCCTCAAGACCCCCAACTCCTAGTATCATCATGTTGAGGGTTAGGATTTCAACATATGAATTAGGGGAAAGGCACAAACCTTCTGTTCATAACAAGGCCACAGAAAGTATTAAGTGTACAGCTAAGTCTCTCAAGCACTGATTTTATAAAACAATAAAAAATAATGTTTCAGGGCCATAGTAAAGTAAGTTGGAATTTAAATATTCAAAAACAATAGCATATCATTTCAAAGAGATCTTAGTTTGTGTTGAAATACCCTTAGATCTTTGTGTTCAAAGAACACATATATTAGCCATAAATGAAAACATAAGTATACATGCTAAAATTTACAGAACCACAAATTGATAAATACAAGGGGATAAAAAATTAAGATAACATAAAAGATAAGTGGGGCAAATAGGAAAGGCAGAATAGCATTGTACGCTTAAATCCAAACTTATGTCAATATAATAAATATACATGGAATGTTATAATTCAAAAATTTTTTCAAAGGAGAAAATCAAAACAAAGAAACAAAAAAATTACTACTGTTAAGAAACAGTTATAAAACCAGAAGATACTGAAGGTATGAAAGTAAAATTATAGAAAAAATATACCAAGCAAATATCAACCATAGCATACTGAGGCATTAACATGAGACAAAATAAACTATATGATGAGATAATTACTATAAGTAAAGAGAATTATTACAAAATAAAAAGAGCATTGCAACATAAAATTAAGATAATGTTAAACTTGCATGGGCTAATATAGATTAAGATATAGAGGGCATATATTAGAAATGCAAGATTTAGACAAAGTCTCAAGTCTTATTAAATATTGTTATTGTTCAGGCAGATTAAAGTAAGTCATTAACTATGAACAACTCTATTCCCCCAAATTTGTTAATTTAGTTAAAATGGACCAATTCTTTGAAAGGCACAATCTGTCAAAAGTCACACAAGAAGAAATAGATTAAGTTGAATAGGCCTATATCTACTGAAAAATTAAGTCAGTAATTAATGACCTTCCAAAACAGAAAATACCAGCCCCAGGTGGGTTCACTAGTGAATTCTTCCAAACACTTAAAGAGGAAATTACAAATTCTCTACAACCTTTTTCAAAAGATAGAAGGATGGGTAATACTTCATAACTCATTCCATGAAGTGAGAATTATCCTAATATCAAAACTAGACAATACCTCTCATGAACATACATGCAAAACTCCTCAACAAAATATTAATAAATCAAATCAAACAATGTAGAGAAATAATTATACACCGAGGAACAAAAAGACAAGCTGTAGACTAGGAGAAAGTATTTGCAAAAGACACATCTAATAACGGATTGTTACCTAAAGTTTACTAAGTAGTATTAAAACTCAACAATCAGGAAACAAACAGCCAGATTTAAAAATGGGTCTAAGATCTTAACAGACACCTCAGTAAACATATGGAGTTGACAAATAGGCATATGAAATGCCCAACATCATGTGTCATCAGGGAAGTGCACATGAAAACAATGAGATACCACTATACACCTATTGGAGTGACCAAAATCTGGAACACTGACAACACCAAATGTTGGAGAGGATGTGGAGCAACAGGAACTCTCATTCATTGCTGGTGGGAGTGCAAAATGGTACGGCCACTTTGGAAGACAGTTTGGTGGTTTCTTAGAAAAATAAGCATATGCTTACCATACAATCAGCAATCATGTTCCTTGGCATTTACCCAAAGAAACTGAAAGCTTATTTCCACATAAAAACCTGTACCTGGATGTTTATAGCAGCTCTATTCATAATTGCCAAAACTTGGAAACAACCAAGATTCCCTTTAGTCAGTTTGAATGGATAAAGTGTAGTATGTCCATAAAATGGAATATCATTCAGTACTAAAATGAAATGAGCCATCAAGTCATGAAAAAACATGGAGGAAACTTACATGTATATTACTAAGTGAAATAAACCATTTTAAAAAGACTACATAATACTCTATGATTCCAATTCTGTGACACTGGAAAAGAGAAAATTACAGAGACAATAAAAACATCTGTAATAGTCAGAGGTTGAGGGGAAGGAGGGATGAATATGAATAACACAGAAAACTTTTAGGGCAGTGAAACTACTCTGATATTTTAAAGGTGGACCCATGACATTATAAATTTGTCTAAATACAAAGAATGCAAAACACCAAAAATGAACCCTAATATAAACTACGATGTGTCAATGTAGGTTAGCAATTTTAACAAATGTATCATTCTGGTGGGGGATATTGATAACGAGGGAGGCTATGCATTGGAGTAAGAGGTATATGGGAAATCTCTGTACTTTCTGATCAATTTTGCTGTGACCCTAAACTACTCTTCAAAAAAAAAGGTATATTAAAAAAAATCACTAAGGATATAAACAGTATGAATAACAGAAATAACAAGCTCAATCTAAAGTACAAGCATAAAATACAGATTGAATAGTTTAAGAAGACACTCTTATTTACAAAGAGGGCATTTTAGAATATTGACAACATTTAGGATCATAAAACAAACTTAGCAAATGTCAATTGTTGAAATCATAGATTTTACTCTCAACTTGAATATAATTAAGCAAAATATTGGTTCCACCTGCACCCCATCCCTAAGAAACACATACAATGTTTGGAGATTAAGATCAGCACGTGTGGAATTCAACTAAACACACTCCCCATTTTCTCATTTATATTTAAAATATATGTATAAATGGATCAGAAATACAAATATATGATTTGTGTTGTTTATAATTTCTATAGTCTTTATTCTTTTTTCTTTTTTTATTATTTTGTTCTTAAGCTTCTTTTTTAAGTATACCCCAAGTATAGATTTGCATGTGCTTGTCTCATTTTGTCTTTAATTTAATTTTATTAATTAAAATATAGTTTCATTCTTTGATTTAAAAGATTAGAGGTTTGCAAATAAAACACAAGATATTTGAAATTTTTATAAAAATATTTTAATCATAAGCAGTCTGCAATTTTTCTGAATTGATAAAAAATTACAATATTTTTATACTTTGCTTTTCTCCTTAAAAAAAAACTGAGTTCTTTTCTTTGAATGTACATTTTTTAAAAGTAACATTAGTTCTTTTTTTTTTCCTTAAGCTTTAGCCATATGCCATTAATTTTCATTGAGGCTAGTTTTTAACCAGGATCATATTAAAGTATTGATTTTAGATGTTATCTTATTATCTTGCCAGATGGCATGAGGGTGAAATCTCATCTTGGGATCCTAAGAAATGAAATAACCTACTTTCCAGAAATAGAAGGCCGTTGCACGAGACTACTCTTTATAGATGTTTAATTTCTAATGATGTGAAAACATGAAAAACAAAATGTAGTTGAACTCTACTGAAAATAAAGTATTTTAAACATGTCCCTGTCAAAAGTATATGATAAGGTTGGAATGACATTGCTACCACTCATTATATCATCAGAAGTTTAAAAACATAAGTAATACTATTTTACCATGAAACAGCATAGTCAATTAGGCATGTGCCTTTAAGTCCCTTCTGTGATATATATATTTTTAAACTTTTGCCTCACTACACAGAAATAAAGGTATAAATATGACCCAGACTAGGCTAGATGGTTTGCTAGAATTTATACAGAATTTTCATTTACTAGAAGGAAGAAGGAGTTGACCATTCACTAAAACAGCAGCAAACTGACCTTTTGATGGGGAATTAAGAAGAACATTTTTCTTTGTGGGTTTGCAATCACAGAGTAATGTATAAAGGGCTAATGCCAACCAAAAATTATGTTCTTCCCCTAAAGGAATGCACTTTCCTGTATTTTAAAATTCTGAACAGTAAAGGGTAAAAAGAAGGAGTCCCATAATGGATGCTTACATTCTTGGAAATAGTGTCTCAAAATAAAATGATAAAGGTGGTTAGCAGCATGTTTGGGGTGGTCATTTTTAATTTTTAATTTTTATTTACTTGTCTTTTTTGAGTATAGTTGACATGCAATATTATATTAGTTTCTGGTGTACAACAGTGATTCAACAAATTTGTATTACGGTATGTTCACCACAAGTGTAGGTACCATCTGTCACCATACAATGTTATTATAATACCAATGACTATATTCCCCATGCTGTACCTCTTATTCCCATGACTTATCCATTTTAAAACCGGCAGCCTGTTTCTCCCAGTCCCCCTCATCCATCTTGCCTCTCTTCCCACCCCTCTTCCCTCTGGTAACCATCGGTTTGTACTCTGTGTTGATAGGTTTGACTATGCTTTTGGGGTGATCATTTTTAACAGTTTCAATTGTAAGAGAATAAGAAAATCCACTTCTGTAAGGCAGAGACACTCTAATAGCTTGCATTCACCCAGAAAGTGCTTATCAGATACCAGGTACCGCCATGCTTTTGATTAAATTAATACATTTACTCCTCACAACAAATTTATGAGTTAGATGCCATTGTTATCACTAGTTTACAGATGGGAAACCTTAAGTAGAATTACATAATTTGCCCAAGGTCTCACAGATAATATGGGTTTTTTTTGTTAAATACTGAGGATTAAATGTTTTTGTGCAGATCAAACTGTTCTCCGACAATAGATCTGATGTAGAAGGATAGCCAGCATCCAAGTGGCCAGAGCATAGAACTCTGAAAAACCAACTAGATCAGCTATTTGCAAAAGGGTGTCTGAATAGAAAAATAAGTACTTATAAAGGGAAAAAGATTGTTATTCCAAATATCCCTAAGTAGAGAGTCCCTCTGAAAATGTATGTAACAGAAAAATACTTTAAAAATTTGATAACATCTGTAATATATAAAGAACTTCTACAGCTCAATACCAAAAAGAAATGAATAATCCAATTTAAAATATGGGCAGAGGACCTGAGTAGACATTTTTCCAAAGACATACAGATGGGCAGCAGACACATGAAATGGTGCTCAACATAACTAAGCATCGGAGAAATGTAAATTAAAACCACAAGGAGATATCACCTTATGCCTGTCAGAATGGTTATAATCAAAAAGACAAGAAATAACAAGTGTTGGTGGAGGATGTGGAATAAAAGTAACCCTTGCGCACTGTTGGTGGGAATGCAAATTGGTGCAGCCACTGTGGAAAACAGTATGGAGGTTCCTCAAAAAATAAAAATAGAATTACCATATGATCCAGTAATTCCACTACTGGGCATTTATCCAAAGAATATGAAAACACTAATTCAAAAAGAAATGTGCACCCCTATGTTTATCGCACCATTATTTACAATAGCCAAGATATGGAAGCAACCCAGTGTCCATTGATAGGTGAATGGGTAAAGAAGATGTGGTGTATATATACGATGGAATATTATTCAGCCATAAAAAACAATGAAATCTTGCCATTTGCAACAACATAGATGAATCTAGAGGGTAAGTGAAATAAGTCGGTCAGAGAAAGACAAGTACCACATAATTTCATTCATATGTGGAATGTAAGAAATAAAACACATGAAAAAACTAAAAAGAAAAAAAAAACACACACAAATAAACCAGACTCTTAGTAAATACTGAGAACAAACTGGTGGCTGCCAGAGCAGATGAGTAGGAAGAAGGGTAAAATAGATAAAGGGGATTAAGAGTACACTTATCTTTTTTTTTTTTTTAAGATTTTATTTATTTATTTGACAGAGAGATAGACAGAAGAGCACAAGCAGAGGGAGTGGCAGAGGGAGAGGGAGAAGCAGGCTCTGCACTGAGCAGGGAACCCGATGAGGGACTCGATCCCAGGACCCCGAGATCATGACCTGAGCCGAAGGCAGACGCTTAACCGTCTGAGCCACCCAGGCACCCCAAGAGTACACTTATCTTGATGAACACTGAGAAATGTACAGAATCATTGAATCATTATATTATACACCTGAAAATAACATTAACACTGTATGTTAATTATACTTGAATAAATAAATTAGTGGCATCTGCATGGAAGTGCAAGAAAATATAGCCTTTTTGAAACAGCACAAAGATCATGAAAAAATCAAAAGCTTGTATAAGCAAATTTGTAATTGTTTACTATAAAATGCTCTAACTTAATAACAATATAAAATTTATTGTTGCATTTAACTGTGACATTTTAAATAACTTTCCAAATGCAATTGCAATATTAGCATTTTCATTATTTTCTTACAGCTTACAATCATTCACAACACTGATGCTTTTGGATGATTCTTTCTAATATATAACACCCCACACTGTTATAAAAAAATTCTGGTTAATTGTTTTTAAGTTGATGAATTTTGGTATTCTATTTTTGATAATTATTTCAAAAGATTATTATTAACTAATGCAAAAGACACATAAATCCAAATAATCAGTCCTTTAAAAATGCTAATAAGTTAGAATGTAATGCCCATGGCAGTCATCTGTTAACAAGACTATTCTATATAGAAATTAGTTAGATAAACAAGTAAACATTTTCACTCATAGTTTTCCCTCTAATAAGTTCCCTTATCATATACTCTTGGATTTAATAATCAGAGAGACCTGCTCACTCACCTGTATAATTTTCCGTACATTTCTTAATCATTCTTAGCTTCAACTTTCTCATATCTAAAATATGTCTGCTTCTTAAATTGCTGGGCTGTAATAATCACTAAGTGATATAATAGAAGTTATTTGATCATAACTCTGGAGACCCTTGACTTACCTCTATCCAAGGAAGCCCCTTAGCAGACTCTGTGTGAAGAGAGTTTTGGATTCCTCAAATGGAGCTTCTATAAAGTAAAAACTTGTTATCTGTGTAAAAAATGAGTACTTCTCATATGGTTTTATTAGGCTTAAAGAAGAGCTTTCCCACCAGACGTAAGAACTGGCAAAGTTGACAGAGAATTCTATCTTGTTATAATATATGAATATAAACTAAAGGATAAAACAGGCTTTAGGATTCATACAGGTTGGAATCCGTTATTTATATCAGAAGAAGAGGAGCTGATGGAAACGATGTTAGTGAGCACTTATATGTCAGCTAATATATAATCTCATTTCAACCTCAAGCAAATAGAAAGCACAAAGAGATATGATTATTAGTCCATTTTTGCACATGATAAAATCGAGGCACAAAGAGGTAAAGAATTTGTCCAAAAAACACAACTAGTAAGTGGGGGAGTATAATTTAAATGCTTTTATTCAGTCTGCACTTCCATAATTGACTGAATAATGAACAATGAAATATATATATGTTAAAAAAAAGACAGAACAATATCCAGGAGGTTTTAGATTACAAAGCCATCAACAACAAAAGTGTGGATATTTTTCTTTAGCAAGCTTACCCCAGCTGTAATTAAATAAGCCTATCTGTAATTAGACAAACCTTTGTGTAATTATATATTGTTAAAAGTTTCTTCTTTTCCAGGCTAGACTGAATGTTCACTGGGGACAGAGTTACCAATCACATATTGTGGTATCGTGGTTTCTTATCCCAGGGCCTGGCACAGTGGATACCTCAAGGAGTTATTTTTTTAATAAAAATAGGAAGATCATATTAGAAAGATAGAGGATAAAAAATACTTCAATAACTGACAGATAATAGCATCTACTATTTATTGAGTGCGTTCTCTGAATTTAGCATTGTTTTCACAAGTCTATGGAGTAGGTGCTATTATTCTCACCATGCATACTAGGAAACCAGTGAAGTGGCAATTCATCACGGGCAGTCTGTCTACAGAGAATACCCTATGAACCACTGTGTAGTACTTTTTCTGAGACATGCAACTCTAAAGGAGAAGAATGGTCACATCTTCCAGTCTCTATATGCGCATCTGAAGAGTTAAATTTTATTCTGTGTCCAGTGCCAATCACTCTATATAGGAGAATGGCATTATTCAACATGCATAATAGTAATACATTATTTTATTTATTTTTTTAAAGATTTTATTTATTTATTTGACAGAGAGAGACACAGCGAAGGAGGGAACACAAGCAGATGGAGCGGCAGAGGGAGAAGCAGGCTTCCCGTGGAGCAGGGAGCCCGATGTGGGGCTCAATCCCAGGACCCTGGGATCATGACCTGAGCCGAAGGCAGACGCTTAACCACTGAGCCATTCAGGCGCCCCAGTAATACATTATTTTAGTTAACATCTTGTGGAGAATATGTTGGAGTAATTAGTTAGGTGTTTGTACTATGGTAGTGGTTGTAGCTATGTTGAAAAGTGGTTGAATATACAGAAAGGGATAAATAGATCCGGGTTGGCAATTTCCTGGCAGGCATACCTCAGAGATATTGTGGGTTCAGTTCCAGACCACCACAATCAAGTGAATATCATGGTAAAGAGAGTCAAATGCATTTTTCTGCTTCCTAGTTCACATAAAAGTTATGTTTACGTAGTATCATCATCTACTAAGTGTGCAATAGCAGTATGTCTATAAAAATGTGCATACTTTTATTAATATATTTTATTGCTAAAAAATGTGAGCCATAGCCTGAGCTTTCAGCTTTTTCTGATGGAGGGTCTTGTCTTGATGTTGATGGCTGCTGCCTGATCAGGGTGGTGCTTGCTGAAGTTTGGAGTGTCTGCAGCAGTTTCTTAAAATAAGAGAACAGTGAAGTTTGCCTCACTGATTGATCCTTCCTTTCATGAACAGTTTCTCTGTAGCATGTGATGCTGTTTGCTATCATTTTACCTACAGCTAAACTTCTTTCAAAAGTGGAGTCAATCGTCTCAAAGCCTGCAGTTGCTTTATCAACTAAGGGTATGTAATAATCTAAATCCTTTGTTGTCATTTCAACAATCTTTGCAGCATCTTCACCAGGAGTAGATCCTTCCTCAAGAAATCACTGTCTTTGCTCATCCATAAGAAACAACTCCTCATCTATTACAGTTTTACCATGAGATTGCAGCAATTCAAATACAATAATAATGAAAAACCTTGAATTATTGCAAGAACTACCAAAATGTGACCCAAAGACTTGAAATGAACAAATGTTGGAAAAATGGTGCCAGTAGACATGCTTGAATAAAGGTGCCACAAATTCAATGTAAAAATGCAGTATTTGCAAAGCACAATAGAGGAAAGCACAATAAAACAAAGTATAGCTGTAGATGCTACTGGTAGTCAGTTATGTGTCTGAAATTCTGGATTGGGGATAGCACTTATGAATCCTCAGCATCTATATTGAGTTGAGACTTGAAGGAAAAGCTTATGCAAAGTTAGTCTGTGAAGAGGTAAGAAAAAAGGAAGCATCCATATCAAATACTAAAAATCAAATGAAAAGAAGTGAAATGAAATAGCACAGTATAAATAAAATAGAAGAGCAGAAGGAGTTCAGTTCGGACAAGAGACTGAACAGATCAAGAGAAACTTGAAAAAATAAAAGAAGAACGTGTGTTTTCTCAGAAGTAAAAAGAAGAGAGTTGTTCAAGGAAAAACTGAACACATAGATGTGCAAAAACATTGTGATGAGAATAAAGTGAAAACATCTGTCTATCAAGTCAAAGGGAAGTAATAAATCTCTTGCAAGATATTTAAACCTTTAAGGTCAAAATAGTTGTAAAAATATGGAAAGAGAAGTGGGTATAAATTGTTTGCATTTTATTTTATTTTATTATTAGAAACACTTAGATAATATACTTACCCTATTGGAAATTAAAAATAGAAAAGGCCGAGAAATGGACTCAAAAATTAATTGGAGTTGAAAGCAAGAGCTAATTTTTTTGTTAACCTTGGCAATGGCAATTTAAGTACTTTAGCTGGAGTAGAAGGCAGGCCTCAGCGGGTGGAGGAGTGATGGGACCTCACTGGTGGAGGTAACTTTTAAGAAGTTAGATTTAAAGTGGGGAAAAATACAGAAAGCTGAATATAAAATTTACTAAATTCAGTGAGATATTTGGGTTTCTATTTATCCCTGTAGATTACAGCATGAGAAAAAAAAATCCATTTGTTTTGGAAACACATTTTCCAAAGTTAATTAATCAATGAATGAATGAATCAATCAATTTACTTAATTGCCAAGGCACATTTTTTAGGAAGAAGAAACTTTCTTTTGCTGTTCCTACAAAATACGCTCTTCTGTGTAAAATGAGAATCAATGCATCTTACTTGTAAGAATGGATGAAGAAACTTATGTTTACTATTTCATTCTCATCAATTTGATGTTGGCAAGATTAAAAGCTTCTCCATCTACCATCTTAGTTCAGTGATTGAGGGACTGTGAATTAACTGTCAAAATCCGAAAGACCTTTTATGGGAGAAAAAAAAAGTTTATGTTTGTGCGAGTGCACAAAGAAGTGGCTTCCTGGACAGCTAGAGATAATGATTTATATATCATCTTAATAAGAAGACGGGGTTAAGACTTCAAGGGAAATTAAATAGCAGGAAACTAATGAGTAACAATGGGGGGGGCAAGTGGCAGATATGGAAAGTTTTGTATATGTAATTTCTCATGCAGGTACCAATGGCCCATCTCCTTTCTAGTTGTAAACCTCCTGGAGAAAGAACTTATGATAGCTGTATGTTTTAGAGGCTTTGTTTAGGTTAGCAAAAGGATTTGTGTATATGTGTGTGTGACTGCTGTTTGTTTAGATGATTCCATTTTAAAATAATCTTTATACCATGTTGGTGGGTCCAAGTAGATCCCATCACTGAGATGTTTAATTGTTTAATATCTCAAGTTTGTGCCTTTTTAATTTTATTTTTTTCTTATGCAATAGAACATATATAGAATTAAGACAGCTCAAACACTATTCATTTCTTTATACAAATTTTAAAGTCTTCCATGGTTTCTCATTTTATTTATAATTAATTTCATTCCCTTTTCTGTCCACTTAAAAGGAACACAGTTTGACTACAAACAACATTTAATGGTCTTGATTCTTCTACCATTTTCAGACTCTATATTCTAGTTAGAAAAAGCAATGAGTACCCTTCATGTGTTAATATGTATATTTTAACTTATTATTTCTGTCCATATTAGCCTTTCTCTGAAATCCTTCTCAAAGAACAGCTACATGAAACAATCTACAAAAAGAAAAATCTGCCACGTGTTCACTAGTTACTCCATTGAAACATTTTGGTAGTTGTGCTTAGCTTGAGGCCTTTCTTATATTTGCATTCATGTTGTGGCTAAAAGACTAGGCCATGAGATCATTATGTAAGGGTTCAAATCCTGGTTCTAATTTAATGGTGTGAATTTTGATAGGTGAGTTTTACACCGTTTGCTTCAGTGTCCTCATCTGTAATAATAGTACCTATCTCATAACATTGTTATGAGGATTAAGTGAGACAATTTATATAAAATATGATAGTTCTCAGCAATGGTAAACACTTTTTAATTAATAAACATTAAACATTATTATTCATTAAACATTAGACATAGTTAATAAACATTACACATTATTATATCATGTAAATTATTAGCTCTTAAAGACTTAATACCTCAGTTTCTTCTCTTTTTATTTATCCTCTTGGACAATCATATAAAGCCAACAGAAATTATTAAAAGATTAATCATAGTCTACTGAGGGGTTTATTCATATAAGAAACTTGTCAAATTATTTGAAGAAATATCACAATTAGAAAAAATTTTTGAAAATAATAAAATACATAAAATTATAAGCTTAAATTTTCATACATTTAGAAATCATATATTCCAATTCTACATGTTTTTAAAAAGTGTTTCTTAAATAATTATAGAATCATATAAATTCCTAATATGTCAAAAGTTTTGGAATAACAATATGGTATAATTGAGGGCAATAAAATATATTACAATGTGAATTACATTTTTATTCTTCTAATTTAACTCCATTATTTATTTATAGCATCAGTGTAAAGAAATGTGGAATTATATTGACAAAGTGCAGATTTAAAGGCACCTTTTTTGTACAGTTTAAGAGATAGTTTTCAAAGTAAATTAATGCTTTAAAAGTATTCCCCGGGTGTCTGTCTAAAACAATTAGAAAATTAATATTTTTCTAATATCATTGATTAATTTTGAGGCATGTGCTTTCTTATAAAAAATGTTGAAGTAATAAGTTATTTGTATTTCTTTGTTTTTCCTAAGGTTCTTTTGTTGTAACATATTTTAAAATAATAAAATAATATTTTTATAAGATATGTTTAAGTCAGATGGTATTTTCTGAAACTAGCTCAAGAAATAACTTCTTACACAGGGATATGCACAAGGAGTTGTCCAAAATAGAGATGCAATACATTTAAATAGCATTTATTAATTACTTTCTGGTGATGAAATATTGAATGAGGTTTAAGTTTATGGTTTTAATTTTTTTTTTAATTTTGGTAGTCTCAATAGTATTAAAACATTTTAATATAGAAACTTAAAATTTAAAAAGTTAGAAACATTTTTGTAAATTATAGGTGAAAAATGACCCTTTAGATAATTAAGAATTAATGATTTGGTACTAAAAAGTGAAATCCACAAAGCCACATGGAATCTATATCATGTTTTTTCTGTGAGTTTGCTAATACATAGAAGAAAGTATGACTTAAAATGAACAGAAAGATTGTGGGAAGTTTTGGAAAATATCTGAAAAATTTGGGCTTTCATTCTTACTTTAAATTCTATAAAATAAGGGGGACTTTTTGTTTGTTTTGTATTTTTAAATCTAAAGGGGAAAGCTAAATTGTTTTCTTGCTATCTTTTTTAAAAATGTGCTCAATACATTTAACCTATAGACATAAAAGAGTAGACCATGTTAACAGAATGTAATTGTAATCTTATGTCATTTTTACTTTAACAGCAGTAGCTTTTTGATGTTTATTTTTTCCAGCAGATGTTGTTCTTTGGGAAGATTTGGTAAGTGTTCTTTTTTTTTTTTCATCCTATTGGAGTAACATTAAAATCCTATTGAAATAACATTAGCATGAAACTTTAATAAGACTTGATATAACTCTATTAGCAAAAGGAATCTTAGCTTGAGCACATACAGCTAGATATTTCAGCTGCTTCAAAACAATAAATCATGTCCAGATATGAAAAACATGAAAGATAATATGATGTTAAATTTCACACTTATATATGTACTAAATTTCTATAATCAATCATGTCAAAGTGTGTTTTTAGAACATATCTTAAAGCAGACAAGCTAAAAAACAGGTTTTTATTTTTAAAAAGTAGCAAATGGGGCACCTGGGTGGCTCACTTAGTTAAGCAACTGCCTTCAGCTCAGGTCATGATCCCAGGGTCCTGGGATCGAGCCCCGTGTCAGGCTCCCTGCTCCTCTGGGAGCCTGCTTCTCCCTCTCCCTCTGCCTGCCGCTCCCCCTGCTTGTGCTCTCTCTCTCTCTCTGTCAAATAAATGGATAAAATCTTTAAAAAATAAATACATAAAAATAAATAAAAAATAAGAAGTGGCACATAGTTTATAGTATTTTAGGAATTTTTTTATTAGGATTATTTGTCTTACAAATGAAATCAAGCAATGTAAATACTATAATGCTCTCCAGGGGTGAATATTCATATTTGCTAAAGACTTCCATGAAAGTGATCAATTTTTAGACAAACAGCATGCCAGAATTCTTCAAAGTCATAAAACCCCTATCATGGAGTGTGATAATAAACATAACCAGGCACAGAAGCATATAGAAGTGTAATAATCTGTAAAACTTTACATTAATATTTATATTCATGAATTGAAGCAATTTAGAAGTACTATGAAATATTTAAAAGTATGTAATACTGTTCATAATTATTTCATGACAGTTTAAAAAAACTTTATTAACCGATAAACTAAGAAAAAAACATACTTTTCAGTTAATCATCGGTTTATCTTCAAGCTTCAAGCCTTTAAGATATTGATATTGCCAAAGAAGCTTGGTAAAGTATACTTTAAGTTAGAATTAAGTTAGAAAAAAACCCGAAAAGCCAAATAAATAAATAGCAGGAGTCGGGTTTTTCATTCCAATGTAGGAAAAAATATATAATTAAATTTCTAACTGCAAAAAAGATTACCTTTGTTTAAAATTTTTCATAATGACATTGTAGAAAGAATAACACCTATTTTTGTCATATGTTCTACAAAAGGTTCCAAAAGTTTCCTGGGGAGAGCAGACAGAATACGAAAGGAAGACATGGCTGCTAAATTTCATTTAGGATGGTTACTACACTTGCTTTTAAAAAGACATATGGATGTCGACAAATAATATTTTGGAGAATAGGAAATTTTGAAGTTAAAAAGCAAAGTCAAACAACAAGATAATTTGTCTGGAAGAAAAAATGCTTCTTCTGAATAAAGTAAAAGGTGAAACAGGGCAAAACAACCAACCAAACAGAAGCCTTAAGCTGGAAACAGGCTCAAAAGTCTCTGAAATTAAAATAAATTAAAATAAATATGGTCTTCAAGATAGTTTTCATTTTTAAAAATTAACCTACAAAGACTTGTAGATATATATATATTTTTTTTTTTCTCAAAATAATGCCAGCCAGGAATACATTACTTAAATTTGCCAAAAGACATTGAGAATCATTGTTGATAAAGTGTCTTAGAAATGGTGGCAAACGAAAATTTATCATTAAATTTTAACACAGAAAAAACATGAAAACATTTAAGCAAGTTTGGCAGTTTTAATCATGAAAAGTGTAGCATTCTATAGTATACATTGATCTGAATTAATTGGGTGGACTTGCAGCCAACATTTAAATTTTCAGAGGCTAGTTTTTCCTTCTTATAAATTTAATTATGGAAGTCAAGATTAGGGTAGGGAAAAGGTTAACCAAATTGTCTTCTACACCACAGTTCTCCCATATTTTTTTCACCCACATGCAAAATATAAATCTCTTTCATATAATACATACTTTCAAACAAGATAGGAATTGTTTTACTCAGTTTACAAGGAAACTACTTTGACTCACTCAAGAAAAGATGTCAGTAAAAGTAATCAAAGGTCCCTTCCAACCAGAACTATATTAGTTTTTTTTCCTTTATAGCCAAACTTTCAAAGGGGATTTATTTTTCTCTTTCTTCTCTCTGATGCTGACCATGCCATGGACACTGTTCTGCTTATCAGTGATCACTATGTTGTTAAATCCAATGGGCATTTTCCAGTTACCAGGTAAGGAAGTTATCTTATTTAACATCTCCACACTCCCTGTTTTTCAGTTTAGTTTAGTTTTGTTTTTGTGTTGTTTTGTTTTGTTTTGTTTTTTTAGTGAAGGGGGAGGGGGAAGGGGCAGAGGGAGAGAAAGAATCTTCAGCAGGCTCCACTTCCAGTACAGAGCCCCATGCAGGGCTCCATCTCACAACTTTGAGGTCATGACCTGAGCCGAAATCAAGAGTCGGATGCCTAACGGAACGAGCCACCCAGGTGCCCCTCACACTCTCTGTTTCTCAAAAAATTCCCTTCTTTTCTCCTTCCTTTACATAGTCATGAAAACTTCCGAGAGGAATTCTTAAAATTTCTGCATGTAGAATATTTAAAAATCATGTATAGAAATATTTATGTAGGATATTCTGTGGTCATTTTGGAAAAAAAAAAGTGCAATAGTCAGAGAGTGGTCATGAGGAAAGTTCAACCACCTACCAAGACTGATCTTCATAGGGAATCTTTCCTTTTGTGAATTTGCCACAAAGACATTGTCTCGGCCTTTTATCTCTGAAGCCTGATATTCCAGATCACAGAGAGCAGTTTCCCTTAGCGGGGTTTCATGTTTCAAAACCCGGCTTTCATATTTAAACAGTTTACATTGATTAGGAAGTGAAATATAACAGCTGAGGAGAAAAATCACTCAGACCTTCTTATTATTTGCTTCTTCCTTTCCCAGAACGTGAGATATATTGGAAATTGATTTTTTTTTCATTTTTTCATTTTCTGTTTTTAATATTTCTTGTTTTTATTTTAATTCCAGTGAGTTAACATACAATATAATATTAGTTTCAGGTGTACAATATAGTAATTTAACACTTCCATACATCACACTGTGCTCATCAGAACAAGCCCCCTCCTTAATCCCCATCACCTATTTCACCCATCCCCCCACCCACTTCCCCTCTGGTCACCATCAGTTTGTTCTCTATAGTTAAGAGTCCAACTCTTGGTTTGCTTCTCCCTTTCTTTTTCTTTATTTTTTCCTTTGTAATTTTAATTAAAATACCAGGGTGTTTTTTGTTTTTTTTTAAGATTTTATTTACTTATTTGACAGAGAGAGACACAGCGAGAGGGGGAACACAAGCAGGGGGAGTGGGAGAGGGAGAAGCAGGCTTCCCGTGGAGCAGGGAGCCCGATGGGGGGCTGGATCCCAGGACCTTGGGATCATGACTTGAGCCGAAGGCAGACGCTTAATGACAGAGCCACCCAGTCATCCTTAGAATACCAGGTTTTAATCTAAACAGAAAAATAGTTGCTATGATGCTTAAACATCCACATCACCTCATTCTATCGTATCAGTTATCTTCTTAGAGGGGGACACTAGATATACGACAGGAGTTTCTCTCTGCTGTAGGAAAACAAACAAAAAACATAAAAGACACTTATACCAAAAAATACGTGTTACCTGTCTGAATGAAGAAATAACATAGAGTTTGAGTTAACAACCTAGTTTAAAGTCCTTCCTGCACTTTTGATTAATTCTGTTACATTGGCAGTCCCCTTAAATTGTCAGAGTGACAATTTCATTATGTGTGGAGTAAGGATAAGGATATCTAACCTGAAAACGTCAAAAAATCATTCTGAGGATCAGGTGTAGCAATATATGGGAAGAACTCTATAACCTAAAAAATGACATACAAATATAACATTTTAATTTTTTCCCAAAAGAGAAAGCAATTGTTACTTTTACTGGTGGAGAGGGCAGCTGTAACAAAATACCACAAATTGGGTGGCTTTAACAAGAGAAATGGGTTGGCTCAGGGTCCTGGATGCTCAGAGTCCAAGATCAAAGTATTGGTAGGATTGTTTTTTTTTTTTTTTTTTTTTTTTTTTTTTTTCTGAGGGCTGTGAGGGAGAACCTGGTCCAGGCCCCTCTCCTAGTTTCTTATGGTTTGTTGGCAATCTTTGGCATTTCTTAGCCTGTTAGGCACATCACATAGCAGTCTTCCCGTGAGCCTGTGTCTAAATTTCCCCTTTCAAGAAGGACATCGGTTGTATTGAATTAGCTGCCCACCCTACTCCAGTATGACTTCATCTTAACTTAAATAATTATATCTGCAATAACACTATTTCCAAATAAGGTCACATTCTTAGGTACTGAAAGTTAGAGCTTTAACATAAGAATTTTGGAAGGACACAATTCAACCCAGAACACCATCATATCAAAAATGGACTTAAGATAGAGTTCACTCTTAATCTTTTAGTCACTTTGTGACTCTCATTACCTGGAAATCACAGAGATTTTTTGCCCACACTCTTTAAAATATTACCACTCACAGAAAAAGGATGAAAGAACTTACCTAACTCCTTACTTATTTGCTAAACTTCCTGCTTATTTAGACCATTAAAAATTACTTTTAGTTAAAAGGTTGTTCTCTGTAAATCTATCTCTGCAACAAATTTTGAAAGCCATATGATCAATGAAAGATGCTTATCATGCCTTCCAAAATAAAATCAAAGAAAAAAATGCAAGCAATTATAAGTATCTCCATATCTAAATCCCTAAATTTTAAGGAAATGGGAGATAATTAAGGTTTTCAACATTTTTAGAACTTCACAGAGAAATAATAATCTTTTTTTTCTTTCAACTTGGAGATATTTACAGCCAGATCTCCAGTAGGTCCATTCAATAAAACAACTCCTATGGCTCTATTTCTTATTTAATGTCACCAAAAAAAAAAAAAAATAAATAAATAAATAAATAAATATTTAGAAAATGTTATGTACTTTAAACTAGAGTTCAGTCAATATATTGTAGAATCAACAATTTTTTTCTCTTAGAGACACAAATATTAATTCGTAAGAGATCCTTCTACCAATTGGATAATTCTTTTGAGATTCATTAAACATTTTCTATATATACATTGAGTTCAATTTAGATTAGGAAGCAGGACTTGTATTCTGTTTAAACTTCCCTTACAGTCTTTGATTATACAACACCTGTTCTTGTAAACTAGGCTCATTCTGATATAAAGGTAGTAGTGAAGCAAGTAGTATTATATAGCACAACTCCTCAAGGTAAACAGGGGTGGGTAATTTAATCTCCAAGGTGACAAATTGTCTTATCATGAGTGAGCAGGCAATTTCTTCCCTGAAATAAACTAAGTTGCCCAGGACAGCTTTAACTAGATGAAATCATTATCCTTTTAAAGACATAGAGTTGAATAGAGTTAATTTTCTCAGTTTTAGTGTCTTGGTAGAAAATGGCATAAGAAAATAGTGCTGCCTTAAGGTAATATTAAGCTGTTTAAATTCTTCAGTAAGAGAATAAAAATAGTATTACTTTAGGAAAAAAATACATATGTGCGCACACATACACATTTCTAATGAATTAGACTGCAATAATAGACTATTAAAAAGACAAATGTCTTTACTCCTTCACCTTTCTAAAGGACAAGCACATAAAAATACTTATTTATACCTCTGATTTTTATAACCATTTAAAAAACTACTCAACAAGCTATAGCTTTAATCATCTTCTGACTATGGCCTACAGCACTATGAGTTAATATGTGCTAGGCATATGGGAAACATTTCTTTTCTTTCAGTTCAGAATGGTACCAACAAAGCGCTTCCTGATAATAACCTCTCAAGCCTTCCTTAGTATTTTTCTCTACTAACTTAGGGAAAAAAAATTATGCCTAATTCTCAGTACCTCAATAATGGTGAAGCATCAGGGGAATAGTTTAAGTTCCCTATCCCTTTAAGTTTATTAACCTCTTTCATGCAGGTTAAAAGACTCAAATTTCATGACCAGAAGAATTTATAGATTTTACAGTTTATTAAAATCGAATAGAAATTAGTAAGGAAGGGTTCAAAGAGGCAACTGCCATGGACCTTAAGCACGCTTTCACATTTTTGCGGACATAGCAAGGATGTAAGCATCTGACTACTTTTACTCAGAACAGTTCTTATGGTTGTGTTTATTGTGAGTGAACTTGATAGATGAGGTAAGCCCCCACCTTCCAACTTTAACTCAAAGAGCAGCCTTGCTTTTACCTACTATAAAAACAAGCTCAAGCTTCTTAAAATAGCCTATTATATCTGCAAGCACCCTTAATGGGCTCTTTGTATCGCCTCCATGGCACTTGGTGGGGGTGGGGGAGGGCGGGAGGGGAACAGGTGGAACGATCAAACACGATTATGAAGCCTCAGCTCCTGCTTTTGCCGTGACCTCTAACTTTTGTCTTCTCCCAGTGTCCATGAACAGTAACAAACTAGCTTATTAACTTGTAAATAGGATAAAATCTCAGACCTGGCACAGTTTTTAACAGTAGAAATTAGGATATCCTCTTTGTTTTTGTTTCTGCCATTGAGCTAAAATTCATGTAATTCAAGTAATTCATGTCTTTGTAATTCTTAAGGGCCATTCTTCTCTCGCTTCTGCCCAAGTTATTTTAAAGAGGTGTGGAGACATGAAACAATCCTAACCCCTTGCAATACTACCAAATAGGACCTTAATATTCCTAGTACTAAAACTATATTTAGTACTTACAACTGGAGACTAATAGTATTATGTGTCTTTAGAGGAAGATAGAGAAACAGAGAGGGGGTAAAGAAAGAGGAGAGATTGATTTTAAATCTTCAGTTAAAAGAATTAGAAACATTTAGAACGGACATCATAATGGAAAACATTGAATTTAATAAGCAGTTTGGACAAGTTACAAATGTGGACATAAGTAAATGGAACACAATAAAACTAGAATGTTTTGTGAGGAATGATGGCTTATAAAATAAATTCAAAAAGTAAAATGACATTTTATTCACTTATAAGTTAATATAAACATCTTTACAATTATTAGCCATTGCACATTAGAACTGCAATATTAAATTAACAAACCTGGCACAAATCTGAAAACCATTATAAATATGCTCTGTATTCAGACACTATGGCCTCTTACTTAAAATGAATCATTCCTGTCCAATATCAGCTTTTACCCAACTCCACAGGGATTCCTTCAGGTGTGAGTTTAATTCTTCTAGATGTTTTTACTTTCAGCAATCATTTCACCCAAACTTACTACATGTTGTGTACAAGGAAAGGGCAGATGTATGAAATATATTTGTCTCAGAGTCTGTTAAGTTGAAATTTCCCAAGGGGGGGAAAAAAAACAACATCTAACGGGACTTCTCAGCATATAATGTTTATGTATATGTGAATTATACATACACACATCTGTGTATAGATATACACAATTTAGTTATACATCATAGCAGATAGGTGGTTGCATTTTAAATGGATTTGATCTGCAAACACTGATACGCCTGAATAGATAAGATTTTACCTCATAAATACTATAATTACTCTTTTTAATCATCATATATTACCTAACATCTTTAGCAAACTTCATATCTACTAGTGTCTAGGTCTTTATTCTAATTGTCCAAATGCCTTTGGAAGATTAATAACTATAATATGAAAGAAAAATTTTGTATTGTAGTTATCACATGAGAATTATTTTCCAATAGTGAGTCAATGCCACTATTTAATATGGAAAATCATATTAACAATTTTCAGAACAATTTTGAATGAACAATTGAAAACAATTATAGGCAAAATAATGACATAGCCTTTACTGATCAAACTACTTTACATTTCAGAGGCATTGAACACTCAGCTGTGATACATTCTGATAGAAGGAAATCTTATTTATGCTTGAAACTCAGAGATAAATTGATAGCAAAGAAGAAAAGATTGACCATCTATCTCACTGATAGACTTTCAAAGTTAAATTTAAGGAAAAGGATCTGCAAAGTCATGGAAAGGCTATCTGTCTATATGGAAATCCTCTATTATATGTTTTTGACTCCCGTTTAAGTCTATAAGATATTATGACAAATGTTTATTATGGTGTAATTTGTGCTGTATCTAAGATATGTCATTTAACACACTGAAGAAAACAAAATGATGTTATAAAAAAACTTGCACATGTCAGAAAATATGAGTTCTAATTTTAACTCAACCTAATTAGCTGTATGATTTGGGGAAATTTACTTCATTTTTTCAGGCTCTGGATTTTCTCATTTGTAAAATGAATATGAGCTAAAACCCTTGCCAACTCCAATGTTTATTGATCTATGTAGTAGACATTGTGAATATATTTGGGATATTAGCAATACAAAAAATGAGCCAGACATGCATTTGTAGGTCACTATGATTAGTCTGAGCATCTTTAATGAAAGAACGTATGACCCAATAAGAGAGAAGTTTATACTTAGCAGGAGCCTTGAAGAATGGGAGGATGGAAGTCATTTCAGATGGAAAGGAATCCTAAATAAAAGCTGACTTCGAGTGTACTGCCTTTAGATAACAAGGAAAAATGGGGGTATAGATTTACCATTAATGGTAGTGGTGGTGATGATGGTGATAATTGATTTTTGGTTTAAACTATAGGAGATTTGAAGTTTTTGGAGGCTGACAGAGTTGCTAAAAAAAAAAAGAATATGTTTAAAAACACAACCTACAAATTTTAGCCTTGGGAAAGCTCCTTAGTTGAGCAAGGAAGGAAATCTATATAACCATCAGGGAAAAGGAAGGTAAATAAACTGAGAATATATGGATGGAGCGAAGTTGAAGGAATTTAGATGTCTAGCAATGCACATTACATACAGTCCCATATGCTTTGCTATAATGAGTAGGGATTATTAAGCCTTTTTGAAATTATTCATCTAGCTCTAAAATGATGTATTTCTTGAATTCTTAATTCTTTTTTTTCTGTCTACCATAATGAAAACATATACACAGTTAATGAGAGAAGAGGAAAGTTACTGAAAATAACTCATAAAGGTTTAAAATGACTTTTGTATTAATATTGTTTCAAGTTACTAAAGTGATTTTTGAGTTTTTTCCATGCTTGAATATATAATATGATACAAAAATTAAAATTAAGAACTTTCAAAGTGGGCGCCTGGGTGGCTCAGTTGGTTAGGCAACTGCCTTCGGCTCAGGTCATGATCCTGGAGTCCCGGGATCGAGTCCCACATTGAGCTCCCTGCTCAGCGGGGAGTCTGCTTCTCCCTCTGACCCTTCCCCCTCTCATGCTCTCTCTCTCTATTTCATTCTCTCTCTCAAATAAATAAATAAAAAATCTTTAAAAAAAATAAAAAGAACTTTCAAAGTGTTATTTAATGAGATGATCAGGTTACTTCAACTGGTATTTTATTAGTGTTGTTGGTAAGATTAAAGTTTAATTGTTAAATACCTGTTATCTCTTTTCCTTTCATAGTGCTGTATATTTCTTTATTATTGCTATTATGCTGGATTTTCATTTTATTATTTTTTTCGACTTGGAAAAGAAAAGTAAACAATTTTGTATAAAGCAATTTCTTCCATAGGGTTTCAGCATAAGACTCTTTAATCTAAAATTTCCTACATTAGGTTCAGGTTGTTGTATTGATAGGTGAGAAAAATGTGTTCTGAGGGACCATGAGAAAATACAGAACACCACTTACTACTTTGGGCCAGATCAAATTCAACAATACCCTAGGTTAGGGTCGTATTAGTTTTTTCCTTCAGAACTCTATTACTTGCCTTGAAGAGTATTAACTTTGAAGGGCAGTGAGTTGCATAAAGAGTTCTTTCTTTTAGCATTTTGTTTATTTCTCAACCTTGTATATATTTGTAATATCAAGTTATATATGCATAAATATGCATAAGCCAAATTGTTTTTTGATGTTTTGTATAAAAATGCACAGTAAGTGTTTTACAAAGAAAATATTAGGCTACGCTTTCTCTTTTTTGAGTTGCTAAGCATATGTCTATGACATTGATTGATGCAACATTTTGAAATCTGCAATGGTCTTTATGGTTTTAGTTATGAATATGTATGAAAAATCAGTTTTAGTAATGGTCTTTATGGTTTTAGTTATGAATATGTATGAAAAATCAGTTTTAGTAACTGTGCTATTAGAGATGGTCTAGGACTATAATTCAACAGCAATTTCCTTAAAAGATAAAGGAACTTGAATTACAATAGAATAAGTGTTGATAGGGGTGCCTGGGTGGCTCAGTCGTTCAGCGTCTGCCTTCGGCTCAGGTCATGATCCCAGGGTCCTGGGATCGAGCCCCGCATCGGGCTCCCTGCCCGGCGGGAAGCCTGCTTCTCCCTCTCCCACTCCCCCTGCTTGTGTTCCCTCTCTAGCTGTCTCTCTCTCTCTGTCAAATAAATAAATAAAATCTTTAAAAAAAAAAAAAAAAAAAAAAGAATAAGTGTTGATAGCTGAATGTCTTATTAAAGAATAGCTTCTTGTATTCAGGCACGTTTTCAAATGGTGACAGGAAGTAGTGACTAAAGGGGAGCACACTTAGAGATATGTCAACTCCTAGTGGAATTACTGAAAAAGAAATGCTTTAACATTCTGTCCACCTATGCCACATTATTTATAGAAATTTAAAAATCATCATTAACACAGCACTATTGTATTTCTGTTAAAGGAACGTACTGTCATATTTCTCATATATACACATATTCATCCTGATTAGGCAACAGAATACATATTGACATTTTTTAAAGTTAGCCTTAAAATACAGCATGCCTTGAATTCTTAATCCCTTTCTTCCTAACATGGCAATCACAATTACACATATTCTGTTGTCACATCAGGCTTTTCTTAACACTTACATGCCTTGTTTTCAGAATTAATTCAAGGAAACAAAGTTCAAGTTAGAAAATACACACATAGACATGCTTAGCTAAGCTAGCCAAACATGGTTATTATCATGGTTAAAATGAAAACAAATCAAAAGCACGATTTGCTTCCACACTGTATTTTCTGTTTTGCTGTTGTTTTGTTTTGTTGATTTGGGTTTTTCTTTGGACTAACTAAAACGTATTTAATACAGACACAAACACATATAAATACACAATTCTATGGATAAAAATCTCTGATATAATGTTTAGTTAAAACCTCTGTCAAATTCTATAACCATTTCTTTACTAATACACATAGAAGAAGAGAGTATCAGTTATGCTTATAGAATAATTGATCATTTTATAGCTTTCTGTTTTGTATAAATTAATCTTATATGCTGGACTTAATTTATATAAATTACCATATATGATAATATATCAAAGTAGAATAACTTCCTGCTCACCTGCTCAAATCATGAGAGAATGCAGGGCGGGGGGGGGGGGGGGCAGGTAGGGAACTCTTTCTAATTGTGGAAGTTCGGCCATCTTCTAAGGCATATAGTTAAACAAAAAATAAGGATATAAAGAAAACATATATTCATATATCTTGTTGTCACAGTGAAGAACATTGTTACAAAGCCACTGAGGAAAATAGCTGCATTTTTATCATGACTAGCCCAGCTATACTGCATCTATTATTTAGGAAACAACATAAAATGTCAGAGCTACATAATGGAAAACTGTAAATGAGTCAACCTTCTTGACACTCAGACTCTCAGGCACCAGGTTAATGTCACAGAGGCAAACTGGTCAGCATTCAGGGCAAGAAGCCAGATGCAGTATCTGAACTACACTCCCTGAAAGGATGTAGCTGGGAGAGAAAATAGAGCAGGTTCAGGAGACTCTGAGAATGTAATTTACGGTAGAATTACAATGTGGCAGTTGGTGACTATTCTGACTAGAGTAGTCTGTGGGACTTCTTCACTCACAGCAACTGATAGCAACTAAAATTACAGAATGTATCATTTGCAAGGTAATTAAAGAAATACACATTTCTCTGTAAAAGCAATTCTAATTAGTTACCCAATACCGCTACAAGATTTCTTATGTATATATACAACTGTGATCTTATTGTAGCCTCCCAAAAGCATATAATGTTTTTTTAAGTATAATATTAGTAGACGTTATCATTTACACCTAAAAAACAGTTTAAATGGTTAATTTATTATCATATTTGCAGCCAATACAATGAAAAATTACAATTGTATTTTTAAATATTACTGAGTTCTTAATTTAAATAAGGTTATTGCTTACTGTTCTTCATAATTAGGTGGTAAGCCTTATTAAGAAGATAGAGACCATGATTTAACTTTTGTTTAATAAAGTTAGGTATAAAAATGGTAGTGTTCTATTATAAAATTTTAATTTAAATATATAAAACAAAAATAAATTTAAAAAAATTTGAGAGTAAAGTAATCCAGATCATAATGTGACTCTCTAGAGAGTATACATTGACTTTTCATGAAGTAATGGAATAAAATTTAACTCATGTTCATCTGAAAAACAAAAACCTGTAAATATGTGTAGATATATATTATTTTCCTAGGTGTGTGTTTTATCTTTTCTTCCAAATTCTATTCCTATATTATTGTATAGAGCTGAGATATTCAATAGGGTAACCACTAAGCCCCATGTGCCTACTGAGTCCTTAAAACGTAACTAATGGTAACTGTGGGAATGAATTTTTTATTTTAATGCATTTAATTTAAATTTAAAAGCTGAAATTTTGTATATATTTTTTCTGTTAAACAACTATTGTTTTGGTAGGATTATATTTCATTTGAATTGTTTCAAATGTTGCATCTTGTTTAAGATGAATTTTAAGTATAAAAACTTACCTGATTTTGATAATTATTATATTGATTATAAGTAGTAATAAAAACAGTTTGGGGGCGCCTGGGTGTCTCAGTCGTTAAGCATCTGCCTTCGACTCATGGGCTCATGGTCTCATGGGCTCAGGTCATGATCCCAGAGTCCTGGGATCGAGCCCCACATCGGGCTCCCTGCTCCACGGGAAGCCTGCTTCTCCCTCTCCCACTCCCCCTGCTTATGTTCCTGCTCTCCCTATCTCTCTCTCTGTGTCAAATAAGTAAATAAAATCTTAAAAAAAAATACAGTTTGGATATGTTGGGTTAAATCAAATATATTTTTAATTTAACCTATTCTTTGTATTGGTTTTATATGGCTACTAGAGAATTTTAAATTACATATGTGGCTCATTATATTTCTTTTGGGAAATGCTAGTGGAAGAGGTGTTTATTCCATACATTGAACATTGAAATTGTACAATATCAATAAATGGTTTTATCTAAAGATTCTGGGACCAAGAGATTCCAGTCTCATAAAGGGAAAGTAACACACATTGGGTAACCAGTCACAATCATGTTGACTAGAAAGTTATAGAATAATTTAAAGAAAAATTGATAAATATTTCTCAGAAAATTTTGGTTTTTTTATTTTTCAATGAGGAGAATTAGAAATTTGTGGCTCTTCATATACTTTATCAAGCTCCATAGGCAGTTTGACCTTCAGTTATTGACATTTGGTTATATCCATCACCAGCATAAATTAGACTTAAGCATTTGAGGACTAGACTCATATTCAAACCAGAATCAAGAGTGCTGCCCTCATTATGTTCTTTTTGCTACTTATTTATCCACACTAAAATTTAGTTAATTAATTTAAAGAGAGGAATTTTAATCTGCTTGCTGTACCATCACTCCAAAAAATGTATCCATTCAAAATTAATCAGAACTTAATTTCTAAGTACTGATATATTTGTCCTTGTTTCTTGCTTGTTTTTTATTTCTGTTGATTTCTGTGATTAATACAGAGGTGAAAAATATATTTCAAAGTAATAATATAATACATTTAAATATATTGCATTTTTATGGAAATTATTTTGAAGATAATTTGTTCTTAACACAAAATGATCTGTACTAGTTCCCTTATAATATATTGGATTTTCTTCTTCTATAAGTATTATGTGTAGATTATAATAATTAATTTTATTGATGTTACTCAAGTTACCAGTATTTGCATAAAATTATAATATCAAATTACATGATATCATCACAGCAGGTAGCAAAGTTCTGAGTTGTTGATATTTTTCACTTTAAATAGATGGAAGTTGAGAAATGTTGTACTCTTGTATCATTTTCATAATATCACTGCACTGAGCAAGTAGAGGAAACTTGCAATTTTTTCTGTCCTCCTGAGAAACTCAAGTTACAATTTTAATGAAGAAAAATCCTTCCTTAAATTCTTCTTAACATAATTTTCTTATCTGCAAGCTATTATATTAGTAAAATTTGGCATTAAAGTGTACACTCAGTGGTCTACAAATCCCACATATAGTTTTGAAGCACAAAAGGGAAATGAAATAAAAAACATTCTTCTGTTTCATTTTTAAATGAGTTAAAATTGAAACAGACTGAGGGTTCTAGAGGGGAGGGGGGTGGGAGGATGGGTTAGCCTGGTGATGGGTATTAAAGAGGGCACATACTGCATGGAGCACTGGGTGTTATATGCAAACAATGAATCATGGAACACTACATCAAAAACTAATGATGTAATGTATGGCAATTAACATAACATAATAAAATTAAAAAAAATTAACAAGTGCTTAATTTAAAAGACACTAGTTGCTTTCATGATGAAAGTGAAGTCTCTGACAGAGTTCCAATCAGAAAAAAAAAATCTGCTAGATAGCAAAATCAATGAAACCAGCTTGCCCTGCCTTGCTATGACTCAATATGCAGTTTGTTGGTATAACACATTATTTTTAAATATTGCTCTCCCTCACCTTGCTTCTCTACCTGACTTTTGGCTATCTCTCTTATTTTCTGAGCATTTCTCATATAACAACCTTTTCATTTAGTCTCTACTTTATCTGTGCAAGGTGTGCTGTTTACCAATCTACACAAATGATAAGGAACATCAAACTTTATTAAAACTGTTATATGTCTATGTAGTTCAACACTCTCATTCAAGTATGTAAGAGATATCTCTTAAGAAAGCTAAGCTATCGGGACGCCTGGGTGGCTCAGTCGGTTAAGCGGCTGCCTTCGGCTCAGGTCATGATCCCAGGGTCCTGGGATCGAGTCCCACATCGGGCTCCTTGCTCGGAGGGGAGCCTGCTTCTCCCTCTGCCTGCCTCTCCCCCTGCTTGTGTTCTGTCTCTCTGACAAATAAATAAATAAAATCTTTAAAAAAAAAAAAAAGAAAGCTAAGCTATAAGAGCTTAAGTGACTTGGACCAAATTTAACATCAGATATTCACAGAGCAAGACTAGAATTTAAATTAAGTCTCTTGACTCCTTTTGATTCCATGTTTCATCCAATTTCACGTAACAAAGGACAATATAGAATTTACTTATCTAATCATTAAATGGTTAAAGCTACTAGAACCCATCCTCTCTCTTGCCATGATGCTTTTGGAAAGTGCTAGGAAAATTTGATAAAAGATTGCAGAGATCATTGGATGACAAAATCTTACAAAATCTTTCACATGTGGCCTTTTTTTTCAAAAGAAGGGTAATTTCTGTACTGTTTTGATCACGACAGTTTTGTAATATAACTTGAAGTCTGGAATTGTGAAGCCTCCAGCTATGCTTTTCTTTTTCAAGTTTGCTTTGGCTATTCGGGGTCTTTTGTGGTTCCATACAAATTTTAGGATCATTTGTTCTATCTCTGTGAAAAATGCTGTTGGTATTTTGATAGGGATTGCATTAAATCTGTAGATTGCTTTGGGTAGTATAGACATTTTAACAATATTTTTTCTTCCAATCTATGAATTTAGAATGTTTTTCCATTTTTTTGTGTCATCTTCAACTTTTGTCATCAGTGTTTTATAGTTTTCAGCATATAGGTCTTTCACCTCTTTGGTTAAGTTTATTCCTAGGTATCTTATGGTTTTTGGTGCAATTGTAAATGGGATTGGTTCCTTAATTTCTCTTTCTGCTACTTCACTATTGGTGTATAGAAACACAACAGATTTCTGTACATTGACTTTGTATCCTGTGACTTTACTGAATTCATTTATTATTTCTAGCAGTTTTTCGGTGGGGTCTCTCAGGTTTTCTATATAAAGTATCATGTCATCTGTAAATACTGAGAGTTTGACTTCTTCCTTGCTGATTTAGATGCCTTTTACTTGTTTTTTGTTGTCTGATTGCTGTGCCTAGGATTTCCATATAAAGCTGTAGTGATCAAAACAGTATGGTGCTGGCATAAAAATAGACATATAGTTCAATGGGACTGACTAGAAAACTCAGAAATGAAATCACAACTGTATGGTCAATTAATCTTTGACAAAGCAGGGAAGAATATCCAATATGAAAAAGAGTCTCTTCGACAAATGATGTTGGGAAAACTAGACAGCTACATGCAAAAGAATGAAACTGGACCACTTTCTTAGACCAAACTCAAAAACAAATTCAAAGTGGATTATAGACCTAAATGTGAGACTTAAAACCATAAAAATCCTGGAGGAGAATACAGGCATCTTTGACATTGACTGTAACAACTTCCTTCTAGATATGTCACTTGAGGCAAGGAAAACAAAAGCAAAAATAAACTATTGGGACTGCATCAAAATAAAAAGCTTCCACATAGCAAAGGAAACAATTAACAAAACTAAAAGGCAACCTATGGAATGGAAGAAGATATTTGTAAATGACATATCTGATAAAGAGGTAGTATGCAAAATATATAAAGAACTTATAAAACCAGCACCCAAAGAACAAATAATCCAATTAGAAAATGGCCAAAAGACCTGAAAAGACATTTTTTTCAAAGAAGAATACAGATGGCCAACAGACAGATGAAAAGATTCTCAACATCACTCATCATCAGGGAAATGTAAATCAAAACTGCAATGAGATATCACCTGTCAGAATAGCTAAAATCAACAACAAAAGAAACAACAGGGGCTGGTGAGGACATGAAGAAAGGGGAACTCTCTTACAATATTGGTAGGAATGCAAACTGGTGCAGCCACTCTGGAAAACAGTATGGAGGATTTTCAAAAAGTTAAAAATAGAACTATGTTACAATCCAGCAATTGCCCTACTAGGTATTTACCCAAATAATACAAAAATACTAATTCAAAGGGATACATGCACCAGGATGTTTATAGCAGCTTTATCTACAATAGCCAAATTACGGAAGCAACCCAAGTGTCCATCAATAGATGGATGGATAAAAAAGATGTGAGATCTATATCTATATATCTATATATCTATATATGATAGTTATTGTTGTATCTTAAAAGATGTAAGAAATTAGCTTGCTAAATTCTCAGAAATCTTTATAATTAACGTCAGACCTCTCTATAATGATTGATAACATGAGTCTATTCAAACTGTTCTTGGGGCATGATAAAGCAGCTGGAAAAATAACAAAATTTTTTAAATATCTTTTAGATTACAGCCCTAGTTCTAGGCACAAAGGATATAACAATGCCCAGAGAGACCTCTGCTGTCATGAATTGTTCATTCTTGTGGTAGCAGAAAGAAAATAAACATGCAAGCAGACTAACAGAATAATTTCAGATAGTGATAAATTGTATGAAGAAAACAAGATTGAGAGATGGAATGAGCACACTGAGCACAGTTTATTTTCTGCTGAAATCTCATTTATTCTGATGATTTAACCCACAGATTTATAATGACTTCTCAGCCAATGCATATTTTACATAATATTGAATGCATACTGAGATAGTGTCATGTTACTTTACACAAAACTCAGCAAAACAAAGCCAAATTCATTTTAGGTGGACTTTGTAAGTATATTCGATGTTAAAATTAATTGTGGTGTGATACAAAATACCCTATGCCAGTCAATTTGACTTTATTTGTATTCTGTTACTGCTCTGAGCTGGGTACTGGCACAGGAAACACAGATGCATTTAAAATTTAAAAAAAAGAATGTAGTCCTTTCTCTTCAAGGATCTTCTATGCTAACACTCTAGTATGAATGAACAAGAGAAAATTTCTATTTAAATTAGTGATTTCTATGGAAATTGCCCTGGCAAGGGCAAGAATTCTATGGAATTCTTGGGGGGCAGTGGGTAACATCAATATTTCTGGATGAATGAAGGAGATGTTCAACATAACTTTTCACAGGAGAATATATCCAAGTTCAGTTTTGAACTATGAATAAGAGAAGCAAGTCCAAGAGGCTGGAGAGGGGAGAACTGTCAGGATAAGGAAAGCTACAGAGAGATTTGAATGACCAACATGTTTGAATAAATATGTTAAACATGTTGGTGAATGCAGAAGATAGTGAAGAGTAGTTAAATATGAGACTCTAGATTAACTGTGGGTCAAATCATGAAAAACTATAAATGTCATCACAATTCTGTGCTAAATTCATGGAATAAGGAGAGAAATGACATGAACAGACGGGTATTGAGAATTGTCTTTAAAGCCAAGGCTTTTTGTCATGGCAATCAATTAGGAGACTATTTCATTAATCAAGATGAAAAATAAGGCTCTGCACTAAACCTTTGGAAGTGACGTAATAATCTTAGAGATTATTTATGTGGTAAAATTGATGGGATCACCACCAAAGTGAGATGGAAAAGTAACAACTAGGTTATTTTAGGTTATCTGGAGTGATAAAAATGTGAATGGTGGTTCTGTTATCAAAAATAGAGAATTCAGGTTGAGAAATCTATCGATCTCTGTCTGGTTTTTAGAGACTTTTATAATTTGGCATTTGGCATGTATTTATCTTGCACATTTTATCTCCCATTGCCTCCAGACATTTTCCTCTCATCTCCTCAGAATTTTTAATAGCCCCTGCCAGGCTACCTTATTAATCATTCAAAGAATATTATTGGGTTTCTCTTATGTTTCAGCCACAATTCTAGATACTGAGAATTCACCAATGAAGAAAACAGACAAAGTCCCTCAGGAAGCATACATTCTCTTTGGTTATGATATAATAAACTACATGAATAAGTAGAAGACTGAATGATTGCTAGATACAGATGCTGAGAGGAGAAAATCAAGGAAGGGGCCTGGGAACTGTGGGAATGTGGGGCAGAATAATTTTAGATAAGGTGACTACAACCTCAGTATGGATGACATTAAAAAAAAAAAAGGCAAAAAAAAAAGTGAAGAGGTGATGTTGAAAGCTATGGTATGCCCCTTCTGGTATAGGAAGAATAGGACATGAAATGTGAAATATTTGACCGTTTTTTCTACTGAAATCTAACACATTAGCTTGCCTCAGTTTCATGGATTCTGGTAGAGGACACAAGAGTCTTGGGTCAGAGACAAAGGACAGTTTACTATGTACAGCAATGGTAGTTATCACAATTTCAACATCGTTACGCACCATTTCCCAGGGGCCTGATTCCCACTCAGAGAAAAAGGCCAGCTGGCACCTACACAGGCTTAGAAGGGTTCACTGTAAATAAAGAACTCTGAGCTTAGGGAACTTCAGCCTTTTGTAATTGGCTTTAAGCAAACTTATCCTTTTACCCAGAGGTATATATATATATATATTTTTTTTTTTTATTACATTGGACAATCAAACAAATCTACCCTTTGCTGTGGAAGAAGACAGTATCTCCAGCTTCCAAAGTTAAATGTTACACAAAAATATTCAAAAAGGTAACTTAGGATAAAGGTACAGTTAGTGCCTTGCTCATGAAAAGTGCAGAATTATGAGAGACACATGGGGTATTGTTTCTCAACTATATCACCTTCTTGTTTATCTCATCTTGGTTTCTGGCCAAATTTTCCATGAGTGCATCATTCTGTCTGCCACTCTGTAACAGAGGCTGAGACCAAATCCATCCAATTTGTCTCATTTAATTAATGCTACTATAAACAGGGCTTCAAGTGTCAAGATGAGACCAACCTGCAATATTATTCTCAATCATGCCCCAAAGGGGCCTTAACACAATCAGTTCTGTGAATCTCACAAATCATCAGAGTTTATCTTAGAAAGCCAGATGGTTTTCCACTTAATTTTCTGTATTAACCTTTTCACTTGGCCTGAGACACTAACTCAGATAGGGAAGGATGTACTAGCAAGTACCTACCTTGGCTCTACTTTGGTTCTATCAGGAGTAAGCAGAGGCAGAACTCTATACTGTTTGACCTCCCTCACCATGAGCAACTACATCAACTTGGTAAATGTTACAAATATAACATGCAGTGATAGCTCTGTTTCCAGAAACATAGAATCCTTTTCTTTGTGTCTAGTCTATGATAGTGTGTTTTGCCATGAAGATCAAAAGAGCAAGGGTGGCAATCTGAGCAGTACAGGCTCGAAGAGCAGCATGATTCTAGTTGGTTAAATCAGAGGATGGGTCTTTATCATAGACACTACATGAGCTATCCAGATGGTTCAATCTGCAGCTGTGATCTGTTCCCACAGTTTGTGGCCCTAAATAGAGATGCATTTAATCTGACAGTCTGTAGTATTTCAAGTGGCATACCAAACATCTAGGCTATTGGCAATGGTTCAAGCATCGGTAAAAATGTAACAAGTTTCATCAAGAAAAGAATTTATCACAGCTATGAGAATAGCCTTGATTTCCACGCATTGAGCAGGGCAGGCATATCCAGTTTCAATTCTGCATAACTGGTGTTGAGGTTGAACCTCAATAGGAACACACTAGACACATCAGGTTTCAGCCTAACCCATCTATTAGTGAACCATGCCCCGGGCATTTAAGAGAAGTCTGTGAATCGAGGTCTCTGTTGAGCCAGGAGCTTTGCGTTAGCTCCACTTTTCGTGGGCTAGAGCGTAAAATTCCCCCTAATGGCAGAGCTTCCATTTATTTTCATGTAAAGTTAAGATGCTGCTGGCCCAGGTCTACTGAGTTCTTGGAATATATCATTTCTGATTTCTGTTGACAATTGAGGCTTGTTGGACTTTTCCCATGTTATTAGTTGTTGATTCCAGCTGAGCAATCCCTAAGTGGGACTATCAGCTCTAAGAGTTGTCAGGAGCTCAGTTGAGCTTGGAGAGACAGCTGAGCTGTCAGATACCTGAGTGGCAATCAAAGTAACAATGAGCCAAAAATTTTTTTAAAAGTTAAGCTTTTAATTACTTAGTGGGAATGCTATAAACAAGTGTCTAAAACCAGAGAAGACGCTGACTCCTCTTGTTCCATTTTCCTCCATGGAATGGTCTACTGGTTGAGGGTCAGTAGATCAGCACAGACATGGGGATCATCTCACTGTTGAGAGAGTCTCAAGTTTCTTTCTCTTCCATCACCCCCCATAAGGAGACCTCTGCAGAGACGACTAAAGAAGACTCCCACCTAAGGCCTCAGATAAAGAAAACTAGGAATGCAGGAATGTAAATATGTGAAGAGTCTGACCAGCCAGAGGGGCCTGAGTCCTGGAGGGGACTGTAACACATTGGCGGTGTACAAAGTCTGTAAGGGGAGGGCAGCTTTTCCCCCATGAAGCCTGCCTTGGTAATTGCCTATGGTCAGACCTGGGAAAAAAAAAAAAAAATGATTTAATAAGGGACTGAACTCCTCAAGTGTTACTAAGCCTCCTTGACTTAAAAGCTTAGTTTTGACAAATGCATGTTAACAAACTAATAGTTGCTTTATAAAATGGAGTGTATCTGGTAACCACAGGGAAGCAATAAGCTTCAAAGGGTACCAATTGGATAAAGGGTGCCTCCTTTAAACAGAGGCTCCAACTGGCAAAATCATTAGTCACAGGGACTTATAACTCAAAAGAGTTTTTAAGGTTGTAAGATCCCAAAGGTATCAGCACTTTCTATATGTGGCTCTTTCTAAGTGGGCTAATATCCTATGACAATTAAGAACACTCATGATATAGGGGTGCCGAGTGGCACAAAGTTAAGTACCTGGCTCTTGATTTCAACTCAGGTCATGATCTCAGTGTCTAGAGATCGAGCCCTGGGTCAGTCTCTGTGCTCAGTGGGGAGTCTGCTGAAAGATTCTCTCCCTCTGCCCTTCCCCCCTCCTCTTTTTTTCCTCTCTCTCTCTTTCAAATACATAAATAAATCTTAAAAAAAAAAAAAAAAAGAAGAGCACTCATAATACAGACATGTAAAACATCAACACCAAATACACTTTTAGAAATGGACGTCCCGACAGTATTATAGGGAGTAAACTCTAAGGGCTCCACACACACAGTCATACACAAGCTCACCTTAGTTCGCCATCCCCACTGTGAGTTTTGCTGAAACCTCCTTTGCTTGATTCAGGCACACTCACTTGTGGTGCAGGTAGAATGGTGACTTGGATGCCTATATCCTGCAGACTCCCTAAATTTAGATTTCTTCCTTCCCCAGTATACCCCAAAGTACTCACATGAGTGTTTGTGGACTTTGGTTCCCCTTGGGGACAGGAATATTTTGGTCCCATGCCCAGTTTTCTTGTTCTTAAAATACCTGAAGACGGGAAGAGAAAACAAGGAGGGATCAGGTAATGCAGAAAGAGACAGTGGCTTCATGTCAGTAAACAAAGGTTTGCATTTACTTCTGGTTTGAGTAGCCATTTTCATGGCTCAACCAAACACACTTCTGGTTTCAGTCCATTCAAAGCTCCATCTTCTTGTCAACATCAATTTTTTAAAATTTAATCTAGGCAATTTTTGACTCAGAAGCTATAGTCACATTGCCTTTTGTCTGAGACCAGAAAGCTTGCTGCTCTAGTGCCATGATAATACCCTTTCCTTTCCCCAACTAGAGGAGAGTAAGCCACACCAAAGCACCATTTGGGCAGATTTTTAAAATCCTACCTTTTGTCACTCAGCTTATAAACCCTCATTAACAGGGAGAAAAGTGGGGTTGCCTAATACCACTTACCATTTAAGTGAAAGTACTCACTACCTGATCCTGGGGACCCCTCTCAGATCCTATAACCTGGCTCATGGGGACCTTCATCCTTTCTTTTCCAGAAAACAATGTCTCTGTCAGTATTCCTGTCTCACTGCCAAAACTAAGAACCATGGAGGGCTTGAGGCTGCCCAACTTGTGAGCCAATAAGTTAACTCACTACCATTTCATAGATGCTGGTCAATGATACAAAATCATGGGGAAGAAACCTACCACATCCAGAGCACAGCAAGTGCAAAGGCCCAGAGGCAGGTGCATATCAGGTATTTTCAATGAATCAACCAGTGTAGCTAAGGTAGCATGAGCAAGGGGAGAGTAATAGCAGAGGAATCTGGAGCTGTTTTCTTTGGAGATATAATTTGGGTGTCATTGGGATGCAAACAGTATCTAAAGACATTAGAGTTAGATATCAAGGGTATGTGACCCCCAGGCCTTGATCCCTGGAGTACTCTGACATTTAGAGGTTGGGGATATAGAATATGATGTAAATAGCACCCATTAGACTTGTATAGCACACTTCCAGCACAACACTACCTGGTGGCCTTGGAATAACTAGCAAGGGGACTAAAAAAGAAGTCACAGAATTATGTTATACGTTATATCATAAAGATTCATACATGAAAAAGAATATTTAAAGCAGAATAATCTAACATAGTAAGTGGCTATGCAGGTGATAAAATTTGTTGAATAGCTACCTAGGAAGTGAGATTAGAACCAGGAAGCTGCTAGCATCCCAAGGCTAAGAGAGAAACGGAGAGGGCAGTGTTATGGGTAGTAAGGACCTGTGGTCACTTGATGGAATTCAGAACCATGGAGATATTGTTTACTGGGTGGTCACTAGGTTTTTAATGTTCGCATTTATTAATTTTAAACTAAATGTGCACATGGGGTGTTCTAAATCAGAGACCAGTTATCCTTATTCACATAAAAAACAAATACTGACCACATTTCCCGATATCCTATCTTATCCCTGGAGCAGCATGATGAAACAGAGGTTAAATATTCTATACATATAAACTCTGTATCATAGATAAGGAACATAAAACAATGCTTTTTTCTCCATTTATAGACAAGAGAGAGATAGCTGTCCTCCTTTTTTTCTGAAAAGAAAGAGAGCGGGGAGCTTTTGTTCCTTCGAAACAGGATGAAAAATATCCTAAGTTGTTACTTTAACCTTTTGGAATGTAAATATATCTTTCCAAGAATTAGATGAAAGAAGGGTATGGGAAAATATAGAAATGTGCTTCTTTTTATAGGTACATGGGGATTAGGAAAAAATATATATATATATCAAGTGGGAAGGTCTGGGTTTCTTTGATCAGAAGAGAGGACTCAAGATTTGTTAAGGGAATTGTATTAGGTTTTGTAATATGTTTAAAAGATGTTTGGTAAGGGGTTTGTAAAATTATCATATGGATGTATACTTAGACACGTTCTTTATGGAGGACTTAGAAAATTTATGAAAGTACTGTCGGATGCATATCATCAGATATGTGAATGGAGATAAGAACCATTAAAACAGGGGTGCCTGGGTGGCTCAGTCACTAACCGTCCACCTTAGGCTCAGGTCATGGTCCAGGGGTCCTGGGATTGAGCCCCGCATCACCTCCCGCTGAGCAGGGAGCCTGCTTCTCCCTCTCCTACTCCGCTTGTTTGTGTTCCCTCTCTTGCTGTGTCTCTCTCTGTCAAATAAATAAATAAAATCTTTAAAAAAAAGAGCCATTAAAACAGACAATAGGGTTAAAATTTAATTGAATAACACTGGTCCAAGTTGTTCTGAATGAGAGTTTTCCTCTGGGGAGGAATGTGGTAGTTTTTTTTTTTTTTTTTTTTTTTTAAAGGTTTTATTTATTTGACAGAGAGAAAGACAGCCAGAGAGGGAACACAAGCAGGGGGAGTGGGAGAGGGAGAAGCAGGCTTCCCGCGGAGCGGGGAGCCTGATGCGGGGCTCGAACCCACGACCCTGGGATCATGACCGGAGCCGAAGGCAGAAGCTTAACGAATGAGCCACCCAGGCGCCCCAGAAATGTGGTAGTTTTGCATGAAGCATGGGGAGATGAACTTAGGATGTGAATCGCACAATGTCTGTCAATTGCTTATTTCTTGGGTGCTAAAGACATACTGCTTCTCCTACTTGACCTAAAAGAAACTAAATACCAATGAGTCCATGTTCCTCTCACTTACCCCCTACTCCCTACCCCGCTCTGCAATGTTTAGGCAGCATGGCTAAAAAAAAAAAACCTCCTGGGGCGCCTGGGTGGCTCAGTTGTTCAGCGTCTGCCTTCGGCTCAGGTCATGATCCCAGGGTCCTGGGATCGAGCCCCACATCGGGCTCCCTGCTCCACGGGAGGCCTGCTTCTCCCTCTCCCACTCCCCCTGCTTGTGTTCCCTCTCTAGCTGTTGTCTCTCTCTGTCAAATAAATAAATAAATAAATCTAAAAAAAAAAAAAACAAAAAACCTCCTGACTGGGAATATGAGCTCACCTTCGCTGGGGTTTTCTTTGGAATTGTGAAAGCTATGCCTTTACTACATTTCAGGCAAGGGGTTTGAGCTCCTGAAGGAGTAGAAAAAGTATCAACTAGTATTTTCTGTGTGTGCTGGTGATTGTTTTTCCATGCTATTTCAGGCATATTGCCTTCCCAACCAAGTGGTAAGATTCTCTTCTGAGTACGCTCTCTTCCTTTATGTGTCTCAGTGTCTGGAGTCTGAATAGTTTCTCACCATAAGTGAGTTTGGCCTCAGCACATACATCTTTATTCAATCTAAGATCAAATCAACAATATGTCAAAGAAAAAGTAAACGAAATGAGAAATAATAATTTATATCACTTTGTTTCGTTCAGTGAAATCCTGTTCACAAGATTGGAATCTGGGGTGTTTCTTGTATCCGCTTCATTTCCTAGCCCTCTCAGAATATGAACACCTAAATGGAATGAGTGCAATTCCAGTGCTTAAATGACTTTATTCTTTTTTGATGATTTTCTTATGCCTGAAAGGAAAAGGAAAAGGGCAGGAGAGGAGAGGACAAGAAAGGAAAAAAAGAAAAGAACAGAAAAGCTGTCTGTTCTAGCACCGGGAAAGTATGATGTAGCACTGGGCCTATGGAGAGAATACATGTTTATTTTTAATCTATTGCTCTTCGAAGGAATTTTTCAGGAGTCAATGTGAACAATTTATTAGATTTACATGCTAATTTTAAAGCCAAATTTTCCATAAGCTGTAACACTGGTATATACTCACCAGTGGTAGGATATTCAGAAATCTTAATCCATAAATACTATGGTTACTCCAGTCTTTCTTTAGGGGTCTTTCATGTAAGTCCTCCCACATTGCACTGTAACAATTTCTAAGTGAAATCTTGTATTTCATTGATTTTTAAATGTCATGGACTCTAAGTAAAATGCACCATTAATTTAATAACACTTTGGGGGGAAAAAGAGGAGCACTACATTAAACATTAAGGTATATCTTTTTTTAAATTAACCCACCATACATCACTGATTTGAAAATTAATTTTAAGCATACAAATATAATTTGTCAAACATGAATTCAATGACTTTAACAAATTTAGGTCATAATAAAGTATACTAAATTTGGACAAACTTCTGTTATTGTTCTTCTTTCCACAGGTAATTATTATAAGTTGGTTTGTAGATTCACAAGCTCTTTTTTTTCCTTAATCTGTAATGTTACATCTGCACAAAATACATCATTTTACTTTGCATAATGACCTTTGAAAGTTAACTGAAATCATGCCTATATAACAAACATAGAATGTGTATAGTTGCATATACACCTGTTTTTAATTTAACATGTTTCTAATATCTCCAAGTTGATGCACATAGACTTAGTTTATTCTGCTATTTAGTTACCCTATATTTTATTTGTTTCCCACCTAGTGAATGTTTATGTGGTTTTCTGAGTTTTGCTGTTATAAACAGCATTTTCATGGTTATGTTTCCTTATGTAACATAAGGATGAGGGGGCTTTTGTAGACTGAATCACTGGCATCCACACTTTTTGTTGTTGTTGTTTTTTTAAAGATTTTATTCATTTGTCAGAGAGAGAGAGAGCACAAGCAGGGAGGAACGGCAGGCAGAGGGAGAAGCAGTCTCCCCCGCTGAGCAAGGAGCCCTATGTGGGACTCGATCCCAGGACCCTGGGGTAATGACCTGACCCGAAGGCAGACATTTAACCTACTGAGCCACCCAGGCACCCCATCACACTTTTGATTCAAGAGAGACTGTCAAGTTGCCCACTGGAAGTTGATACTCCAATTTACACATCCATCTGCTGTAAACAAGAACTTGCCACAAAATTTTGCCAACACTTGATATTACCCATTCTTCTTGCTAATGTGACACATTTCCTCAGCACAGGTAAAGTTGATCAAATTGTCACACATTTATTTCTAAATATTTTTAGCACTTGGATTTGGATTTTCTGTTCTGTGAACTGTCTATATCATCTGACCATTGCTCAGGCTACTGTGACAAAATACCATAAACTGGGTGGCCTAGCAACAACAGAAATTCATTTTTCGTAGCTTTGAATTCCGAGATCTGGGGCCCAGCATGGTCTGGTTCTAGTGAGAGCTCTCTTGCATACAACTGACTGTTCCTTCTAACCATACATGTGGAAAAGGAGCGAGCTAGGTATCTGGCCTGTTCTCATATGGGCACTAATCTCATTCCTGAGGTCTCCACACTCATGACCTAATTACCTCCCAAAGACCCCACCTCCAAAACCTATCACTTTGGGCACTAAATTTCACCAAATAAATTTTGGAAAGGGCGTGCAAAAACAGTCCATAAGATCTATTAAGTATAAGATTGTCCTTATACTTTAAGTTGATACTTGTGGCTAAATATAGTTGTGGTTTTTATATAGACAAATTTAGTCTGTTATAAAGCTGAAAATATTTGCTTTTAGTCTGTCTTTGGCTTTTAACTTTTTTTTACAGCCTATTTTGACATACACTGTGAAGAAAATTTTAATTTTGATTTAGTGAAATTCATGTATTCTTTTTCTTTCCTGCATTCTTCAATCTTCCTTGTGTTCTTTTTCTTTCCTTAAACATATTTCCCTACTAGATGTTGTTTTTTAAATACTCTTTAATAATTCTTTTAAATACTCTTTTATAATTCTTTAATAATTTAAAAACTTGTTTTAGCTATATGTTTTTGAACCATCTGGGGTTTTTTTTGAGTGTATGTTTTAAGATTGAAATTTCACTTTCACAACACTTTTTATGGACAAGTCTATCCTTTGTGTGCCCTTTTTAAAATTGCCACATCTGGAAAAAGCCAAATATCCACATGTCCATGAACCTATTTCAGGATTTTGATCTATATGTCTTTTTCTCTGCCAAATCACACTGTTTAAATTGCTATATATTTCAATATGTCTTGATATTTGGTATGATAATTTTCCACCCTTATTTCTTTTTTTTCCCTTTCTATTATTGTACATTAAACTTCTATGTGAATTTTATAATCAGTATGTTGGCTTCCGTGAATGTCTCTTTGAAATTTTGATGGCCTTACACTGAATTTATATATCAATTATAGAGACTTGAAGTATATCCTTTATAATGAATGTGATATGCCTCTCCAAACTTACAGCTCTTCTAAAAATCTTATCAAGAAAGTCGTACAGTTTTAGTCATAACAGTTTTAATGTATTTTTGTTTTTGTTTTATTGCCAGACTTTTAATATTTTTTTAAAGATTTTATTTATTTATTTGAGAGAGAGAGAGAGCATGAGCAGGGGTGGGGAGGGGCAAAGGAGGAGGGACAAGCAGACTCCCCGCTGAGCAGGGAACCTGATGCAGGGCTTGATCCCAGGACCCCGGGATCATGACCTGAGCCGAAGGCAGATGCTTAACCGACTGAGCCACCCAGGCGCCCCCAGACTTTTAATATTTTTATTTCCCTTATATATTCATCTCTTCACTTATTAAACAAATATTAATTGATTGCCTGATTCATATCAGGCACTCTTTTAGGTACTGGAGATAGAACTATAAGAAACAAAGAGAAAAATAATAAAATCCTTCAACTCACAGAACTCATTCTAATCGGGAAGACAGACAATAAAGAAACAATCAAGGAAACACGTAACATGCCATATGGCTTTAATTGCTATGGAGAAAAATATAGCTGGGTATAGTAGATAGTAAACATGCAGGTGGGTGCTTGGGGCTGCGATTTTATTTGGGGTGATGAGGGAACCTTTATGATATTTGAGCAAGCATCTGAAGTTAGAAGGCTAAGTATGCAGGTATTTGAGGGATAATATTTCAGAAAGAGGGAACAGAAAGTATAAAGCCTCAGAAGCAGGAAAACGCTCAGCTTGTTGGAAGAACAGCAAGGTTCCAGTGACCTTGCTGTGATTACACAGAGGGGAGTGACAGATGAAATTAGGGAACAAATTGTTGGAAATGTAAAGTTGGGATGGGAAATCAAGAATATTTTGAGCTAATTTCTCTTTTAAAAGAATAGCTGACTTCTTTATTGAGCATAAAATAAAGAACAAGTGTCAAAAGTGAGAAACTAGTAAGAAGGCTATGGAAGTAATACTGGTGATTAATACGCTATCCTAGATTAGAGTGGTAGCAGTGAAGATGATAGTGATTTGATTTTGTATTTATTGATGGAATATAGTACAGTTTGGAAGAAGGAAGTCAAGATTAATTTCAAGTTCTTTGGCCTGAGCAATGAGAGAGTTGGCACTGTCATTTACTCTGGTGGGAAAGAATATAGGGGAATAGGTCAGTGGTAAGGCAGTGCACTTTGGTACGTATGAATGGGAACTTTATTGTATTCTACTTTTTAATTAGAATAGTAAAGTTGCTGTCAGTTTTCTGAACTTCTCCCTAACAGTATTTCATAATTTATGATTAGTTACATTGTCAGTTGAGTCTTACATCTTTTTTGGTAGATGTTCATATTGCCTGTAAATAAAAAAAATAAAAAATAAAAAACAAAGGTCAAGAACTCACATGGAATTTACCAATGAAAAGTTCTTCTAAGGCTCTTTATATAAGAACAAACTCATTCAAAAGTCATGGGAGCCTTACAATTTAGGTGTTATTATTATTATTATCCCATTTTAAAGATGGAAAATTAAAGGCAGAAGGATATTAAATAATGTGCTCAAGTTTATTTGGTAGCAGATTGCAGAGATGGGATTTGACATCAGGCAGTGTTGCTCCAGAGTTATGTGATTACTTTTAACTACTACAGTATATTAGAGTCTAATGACTTTCATTCTTCCTTTTTATATCTCTCATTTTCTCCTTCCTTTCTTTTTCTTTCTTCCTCTCTTTTTCTTTCTTTCTTTCTTTCTTTCTTTCTTTCTTTCTTTCTTTCTTTCTTTCTTTCTTTCTTTCTTTCTTTTTCTTTCTTCTTTCCTTCCCTTCTTCTTCTCCTTCTTCTCCTCCTCCTTCTTTTCCTCCTTCTTCTTCTGTCCTAATGCATCACGTAGGAACATAAGCATCCTGTAATAGTAAGGGGAAGAATAGGTATTTCTTACATGTGATACTTACAATAGATACTTTTGTCCATTTAAGGAAGATTATTTTATTTTAAATTCATAATGATTACTTTAAAATGAAGAACTGATAATGAGTTTTGTCAACTTTTCCATCTAGAGATGATCAATGTATTTTCTTTTTCATCTTTTAACTTAGTAAATTGCACTAATATTATTTTTCATGCTGAAATACTTTGTTACCTAGGATTTAACTTATCTAGTCACAGAAAATTATTCCTTAACATCCTACTGGTTATACCATATTATTTAATATGTCTGCCTCATTTTGCAAACATATGGTTGTCTTTTAGTTTCATCCTCGTCTGTTGTCTTTTCCTAAAATATTTGTTCCTTGAAGGTTTGCCATAATTCACCCAAAAAGCAGTCTGGGTCTGGTGTCATTTAGGCTGTTGTCGTTCAATACTTATATCATTGCTTTTAGTTATAATGCATCTAGTAAAATCCCCAATTTATATTGGACTAATTTTCTTATATTTATAATTTTATAAAAGAGTTCATTTTATTTATATTTTCAAATTTATTTTATAAGTTATTTAGAGTTTTCTCTATTACATGAAAAATTATCTACTATATCCAGAATTGTGCACAGATTTTTTTTTATTCTGAATACAATGAGTATCTATCACAGCTATAAGACTAATCTTTATTCTCCATAAATATCCTTGGTAGTATTTTTGTTTATTTTATTGATTTTTTATTGTTTATTTTTGGTTTTTATTTTGTGTAACTTTTAAAAAAGTAATTACATCTCTTTTTTGGGCCAGTTCACAGTCATCAAATTTTATATGTAGAGCAGTACACATGGCAGTATCAATTTGTGCCTTAAGGCATTACTGCTTCTGCTCTAGCATCTGAGGAGAAAGCTCCTAACCTGGTGTCATGGAACATGGTGACTGGCCAATGACCAGTGTGTTTACCTGATTGCATGTTCTTTTTATGCATGGATCTAAATTTCTGCTTCTTACAGATTCTATATTTGCATTTATTTTAAGCACAGGTTTGTATTCACATATTGGTTTTTATAGCCTGTGCATCATTCTGGAGTTAGGTTTCATTATGTCTGCTTTATGCCATCTCGTTCTAGAAGGTCAATAAATAGCATTCATTTATCCATAAAATTAGATGTTGTTTTTTTCCTTAGTAGTTCAGTACAACTTTGTGACTAATCCTTATCATACTCAGTATCTGAAAAGTTTTCAAAAATCTTTTAAAATCTCAAGGATTACTCAAGTTATTCTAGTGACATGTTGCTTTCCACAACTCATTATAATTATCACAAAAATCATAAGATTTTGTCATGATTAGTATTTTTAAGGTTGGCAGTATGATTTGGGGGCATATGGTAAATATAGGATATGTTTAAATCTATGAGACCGGCTGCCTCTTCATTCTAGTTCTTATCATAACTGTCCCTGCAACAGTAAGCTTTACCTGGGAATGGTCATGTTTTCAGTGTCATCCTACTGCCACCACAGTTGATTAGTCTTAGGATGGTACCTGAGTTCAGTTACCCTAATCACAGCCCTCTTCCCTTTGTCATAGTTAATTGATCTAGGATTGCCTACTTGCCTTTAGATGGGCCAAATAGATCCCTAAGGATTTTTAGTATCAAATTTCTTTCTTTCTTTTCTTTCTTCCTTTCTTTCTTTCTTTCTTTCTTTCTTTCTTTCTTTCTTCCTTTCTTTCTTTCTTTCTTTCTTTCTTTCTTTCTTTCTTTCTTTCTTTCTTCTTTCTACTTTCTTTCTTTTTTCCTTCCTTCCTTCCTTCCTTCCTTCCTTCCTTCCTTCCTTCCTTCCTTTGCCTCTCTTCACTCCTTCCTGGTTAAAAAAAAAAAAAGATACTCATATTTTCCTCAACATAAATTGAGGGGTAAAAGAAATTCGTGTGAAGTGAGAGAACAGAATGAATCAGTTGCACAGAAAAGCAGAAAGGACAAGGAAATGGAAGCTTTAAAAGTGTTAAAATACGGTTAAGCTGCATCCCTAATTTTCCGAAGCTTAATTTTGAAAGATAGGTAATGATTCTGGTTTAATAAGGATTTCTATCACTTGCAAAAAAACAAACCTAGATAATTCCACAATATAATATTTTGTCTGTTCTAGTTGTTTTAGAATGTGTCAAGAAATTTTGGGTCCAATACTGAATTTCACTATAATACAATTGAAGACATTTTGAGTTAAAAGAATCCTAGCTTAAATCAAATTGTTTTGCTTCCAATAAAAAATAATTCAACAAAGTTTATAATTAGGTGAGTTGAATCATTTAGCAATTGTTAAGTTTGTTCACATACACATAAAGACAACAATTAGAAATCACAATATACTCTCCTGCCTAGTAGCTATTGAGTTTCTTTTGACATTTATTGGCAAGTTGCATTATAATTTCAGAATATTCCAAATGCGAGGGGAAAAAAGTATGTTTATACTTGTGAAAATGTGTTAGTTTTTTACAGTGGCCCAGACACATGCCTACACTCAACACTAGTAATGGATTTAGGTTAACATTAATAAGATTAACTTGAGAAATCAGTAAACACCATAGCTACAAAGCCCTCATGACAATAAAGTACACCAACTTAATATGAAAACAAAAAAGAAAGGCATACTTTTTAATAGTTTTGCAACTATTAAAATTTAGTTAGACTTCAAATTATTTAAAATTAAAATTATCAGTCTCTTTTTAGTTGTCAGTTCATTTTCCTTTCAGCAATTCAGCTAGCTAAACACATCAAACCAGTAGTCTTTGTTCTCAATCAGAATTAATCATTATACATGATGCAGAGGCGGGTAAATGGCCAATTGTAAAACTATATATAGTCCTCACTTTCTTTTCTTTGTTTAATTTTGTTCTGTCTCCCACAACTTTTAATTAGTTCCCTCAGTTTTAGGGTTTCTCTGTTTTTCTTCCACTTTTTCCTATTACTTGATATTCTTTTACATTTGTTCTGTGTGTTTAGGAGTATACATTAATAAAACCAGTATTATGTACAGGTAGTGAGAGAGATGGAATATACCATAATTGGTTTTAAAACATTATGAAAGGATTAGTAGATTCAATTTTATGTAGTTAATAAAAGAAACCACTTTCTATATCATAATATGCACAGCATTTATTATGTAAGGTTCATATATATGATTGCTTTCTAAAGAATACTATTTATATTGCAATATTTAAAATGCAAACTGAATTTGTTTGGGATTTCTTTAAAATTATTATAATGTTAACCAGGCATCACCTGAATTCTTAATAAATATATTCATGAAATTCACAATATTTAATCAAAAGTTTACATAATTACAGCAAATAAAATTCATAATAAACTAATCATAGGAGACATTTGTAACTCACTGAGCTATATTACAATTGTCAAAAGGTTTGTCTGAAAACTGGAATTAAATTGTTGATATCCAGTTGGACTTTGTCTATGAATTTATATAATATAATAAAAACTTAATATGAAGAGTTTGTATAGAACACCTTAAATAAGATTAGATTTTTGCCTGAAATTTTAAGAAATGTTAATAAATTTTACTAATTTTATAAAATTTTAATACATTCTAATTTAATAAATATGTAATTCAGTCTTTCTAGATGTTTGTTCTTTTTTCTAATTTTTAATAAAACCATGCTTTATAAATAAATCAACAGAATATAATTTAATTTAATTTATATATAATGTTAATATATACGTATATAATTAATTTTAATATAATTAAAACATAATTTTAAATTATATTAAAATTTTATATAATTTAAAATTAGGTTTTGGGTGCTTGATAACTCCTTCATTTACCAAAAATACAGCTGACACAAGGCTGACCTGTATAATACAATTTGGGGCACTATAATGGTATTACTACATAGAATATAACTTAGAACCCTCATTTTTCCAGTTGGGAACTTTCTCAAAGGACAGCCCACTTTGGCTTTCTTCCAAAAGAATTATTTTCAGTCCTCATTCACTACTTCTTCCTGACATCTTCCTGTGGGTCAACCTATAGTCCCCCATTTCATTATCACTCTATGGGGGGCAGATAGCACTCCTGCGCATTCTTCTTCCCAAACTCGACCTCAGATCTACCTTTCAGTATTTAAATGTTATTTGAAGTTTTCCACTAAAGACTATTGATAGCACATCTCCATCTTCAGTAGGAAATGTCTATGCCATTTGCAGACATTGGTAACAATAATTTTTAACAATGAATTTTTAAAATGGGTTTCCCCTATCTACAACCTAGATTTATCATAAGGGTTTGGGTTGGGGGTAGAGCTTATTTCTTGCTCTTGAATAATGTTTGACTAGCTTGATAATTCATTCCAGAAAGGTTTATATCCCAACAATATGCCAGGCATTATGTGTAGTGCTGGGCATTCAATAGCAAGCAAAAACGATATGGCTCTGCCCAAATAGAGCTTGCAACTAAGTATTAAGGAAAACAAAAAGATAATTTTTAATGAGAGTCACTACACCCGAGTTCCCTTGCCAGTAATTTTAAAAAGTGTATTTTAAGTACAGATTATATAGTCCGTTTATTGGTTCTATATATAATTTAGATGTAAGAGTGGGAAAATGAAGAAATCATAAATAAATCTTGGCTTTCTAGTGAAAATGACTAAGGAGTGCTATTTGAATCTAGAGATAAGAAAAGGAAGTGGGGCGCCTGGGTGGCTCAGTCGTTAAACGTCTGCCTTCAACTCAGGTCATGATCCCAGGGTCCTGGGATCAAGCTCCACATGGGCTCCCTGCTCAGCGGGAAGCCTGCTTCTCCCTCTCCCAGTCCCCCTGCTTGTGTTCCCTCTCTCGCTATGTCTCTCTCTGTCAAATAAATAAAATCTTAAAAAAATAAAATAAAAGAAGAGGAAGATCTGAGGGTTCATGCAGAGTAAAACGGATTTAATTTTTAGATGATAGTGTTTTATCTTTATAGAAAAGTCCAACTAGAACTTAGAAATCTAAATCTTCATCTAAGTGTAAAGTTCAGCACTAAGGAGAGTTTTAAAAGGCAACTACTCAAACACAGTCCCTGTTCAGGGATTTCAGCTCAAAGCATATGAGTTTCCTTCACTGGCAACCAGCCTGGCCTAAATTTTCATTCCTTGAGTCGCACCCACAGGGAATGACTTTCGATGTCTCTTGAATATAGACATTTTCAGCCAGAGGTCCTTGGCATTCCCTTTGTACATGGTTCAACATGACTGCTACAGACCCTTTTCTTTAATTTCACTTCCCCAACTCATCCACAAGGGAAGTATTCAAAAAAGTATCATAGTTTTATATTCCACCTCTCCCCCAATTTTTTTTTCTGGCCCTGATACATACCAAGAACTTAGAATAAAGCAGATCTTAGAATATTTTAGGCAGGGAAAAAAAAAAAAAGAAGAAGAAGCCAGTGGGAAGCGTGATTCTGAAGGTAGTTAAAAAAAAGAGGAGATAACAGCAGAATATGGTACAAGTGAAGGAAACAGTAGATGGAAACAGATGGGCAGACAGATGGAAGCTTCATCAGTGGGATGCTATTAAGGACACTTCAGAGACAGAGGTTTTACATTTGCATGCCTTATTTTATTTTATTTTACTTTACTATTTTATTTTATTTTATTTTTTTCAGTAATAAGACAATTTTTGTAAGTCTCTAACTCATAGCCTAATATATATAAACACTCAAAAATCTTGATTTTGGTACAATTATTATTTTAAAGTGAAAATGAAGGTTAGAGAAATAAGGACATTTATCAAGTTACAAAACTAGTATCACAGTCCAAATGCATTTCTTTTGTTGTTGTTCTTGTTCTTGTTTGTTTGTTTTAAATTTTTATTTAAATTCAAATTAGTTAACATATAGTGTAGTACTGATTTCAGGAGTAGAATTGAGTGATTCATCACTTACATCCAACACCCAGTGCTCATCAAAATTGCCATATTTTAAAAGTTTTAAACACCTAATATTTTAAAAATTCATCAAATATTCTTTCCTGGGAGATTCCACTGGATTAAAAACAGGATATGACATCCAATATTTTTATTTTCATTTAATTTTATATTTTGCTTCCAACTCTCATCCTGCAGGTCTTTCACTTTGGAGTTGAATCTCCTCTTGTTTTATCTTCCTTAAATATGCTTTCAAATATTTTTAAAACCTCAGAAATGGCTGTTTCTCTGCTTAATATTTTATTTTGTTAATATTGTGAAAGAGGGAAAAATAATTGAAGACAGTAATATTTTAGCATAGACTATGTGGGTAAGAAGTAAAGGTCACTGAGTTTTCCAAATAGAGTGAAAGAAAAAACCTTAACATTTCCTTAAAATTGTTTTAAAGATATATATATAAACACTAAAATTATCAAATACATGAATGAGTAAATTTAAAAATATTTTGAACATTTTAGAATTTCACAAATCAGGTTGTTTATTTTTTTTAACTGACTTTATTTTTTAGAACATTTTTAGTTATACAGAAAAATTGCACAGAAAATATTAAATGACCAGATACCTCCTTTACCCCCAACCACACAAAGTTCTTTCTATTTTTATTATTAAGTTCCCTATAATATTAAAGTTTTGCATTAGTGTGGAACAGTTTTTACAAATGATAACCCAATATTGATATCATTAACTAAAGTGCAGAGTTTGCATTAGAGTTTATTACATGGCCTTTAATGTTTCCACCATTAAAGTATCAGAAAGAATGGTTTTACCACCCTAAAATCTCTTGTTTGCCCCCTATTCATCTCTCCTTTCCCTGAAGCTCTGGCAACCATTGATCTTTTTACTGTCTCTACATTTTTGCCTTTCCAGAACGTTATACTGTTGGAAGCATACAATATGTAACATTTTCAGACAGGCTTCTTACACTTAAAAATATGAGTTTAAGCTTTCTTCATGTCCTTTCATAGCTCATTAGCTCATTTCTTTATATTACTGAGTAATGTTCCACTGAATGGATTTACCACTGTTTTTTCATTCACTTATTAAAGAACATCTTGGCTGCTTCCAATTTTTGGCAGTTATGAATAAAGCTGCTATATACATTTGTGTCCACGTTTATGTGTGGAGATAATTTTTTAACCTAATTGAGTAAATATATAGTGTTTCTATTGTTGAATCATATGGTAAAACTATGGTTAACTTTGTACGAAACTATCAAACTGTCTTCCAAAGCGGCTGTTCTATTTGCTTTCCCACCGGCAATGAATGTAAATTCCTGTTGCTACATCCTCATCAGCATTCATATTTTCAGTGTTTTAGATTTTAGTAACTCTAATAAATGTGTAGTGAAATTTCATTGTTTTAATTTGCTATTTCATAATGACATGTGATGTTGAATACTTTTTTTTTAAGATTTTATTTATTTATTTTCACACAGAGAGAGACAGCGAGAGAGGGAACACAAGTAGGGGGAGTAAGAGAGGGAGAAGCAGGCTTCCTGCTGAGCAGAGAGCCTGATGTGGGGCTCCATCCCAGGACCCTGGGATCATGACCTGAGCTGAAGGCAGATGCTTAACGACTGAGCCACCCAGGTGCCCCTGAATATGTTTTTATATGCATATTTCCCGTCTGTATGTATGTCTTCTTTGGTGAGTTGATTGTTTAGATCTTTTATATATTGTTCAGTTGGTTTGTTTATTTCCTTATTGTTGAGCTCTGACAGTTCTTTGTATATTTTGGATACCAGTACTTTTCTTGATATATGTTTTGCAAAGATTTCTCCCCATCTGTTGCTTGTATTTTCATTCTCTTAATGGTGTCTCCACAGAATAGAAATATTTAATTTTAGTGAAGTCCAATTTTTCAACTTTCTCTTTCATGGATCATACCTTTGTTATTTTATCTAAAGAGTCATTGTGGAAACTAAAGCCACCTAGATATGTTCTTAAGTTTTAGAGTTTTGTATTTTATGTTTAGTTCTATGATCCAGTTGGAGTTTTTTTTTTTTTTTTTCTTTCAAAGAATATAAGGTCTGTATCTAGATATAGGTTTTTTTGGATAAACTAGGGTTCCAGGTGTTCCAGCACCATTTATTGAAAGGCAAACTTTTATTCATTGAATTGTTCTTGTTCCTTTGTCAAAGATTAGTTAAATACATGTGTATGGTTCTATTTCTGGTCTCTCAATTTGTTCCAGTCAATAATTTGTCTTTTTCTTTCACTAGCACCATGTCATTTTGATGTTGTAATTTTATAGTAAGTCTTGAAACTGAGTAGTCAGTCACTGACTTTTTCTTCTTCAGTATCATGCTGCCAAGTATGACTCTTTTTCCTTTCAATACAACCTTTATAACCAGTTTGTTGATGTCCATGAGAATTTTTTTTTTTTTTAAGATTTTATTTATTTATTTGAGAGAGAGAATGAGACAGAGAGAGAGAGCATGAGAGGGGGGAGGGTCAGAGGGAGAAGCAGACTCCCTGCCGAGCAGGGAGCCCGATGCGGGACTCGATCCCGGGACTCCAGGATCATGACCTGAGCCGAAGGCAGTCGCTTAACCAACTGAGCCACCCAGGCGCCCTGTCCATGAGAATTTTCGTTGAGATTCCATTAAATCTATAGACGATTTAGGGAAAAACTGATGCATAACAATATTGACTCTACATATGCATTAACATGGAATATCTCTTCACTTCTTTAGGTCTTCTTTGATTTCTTTCATCAGAGTTTTGTAGTTTTCCTTTACATATTTTGTTAGATTTATATTTAAGTATTTCCCTCAGTTTGGTGCTGATATAAATGGTACTTTGTTTTAAATTTCACAATGTATTAATATTGTATCCCACAACCTTCCCATAATCTCTTAGGAGCTCTAGGAGCTTTGTTTTGTCATTTCTTTGGGATTTTCTAGTTATAAATTCTGTCATTTATGAAAAAAAAAGACTTTTAATTTATTCTTTTCCAATCTGTATTGCTTTTATTTTATATTCTTTTCTCATTGCATTGGCTTGGATTTCCAGTATGATATTAAATAGTAGAGGTGAGAAAGACATCTCTGTATTGTTCCTGATCTTACAGGGAAAGCATCTAGCTTCTCACCATTAAGTATGATTTTGGCTGTAGATTTCTGATCTATTTTTTTTTTTTTTTGCCTGTTCTTTTTTAATGGAACATTTTTAAAAAAATGACTTCACTTTATCTCTTCAATTGACTTATTATCTCTACCTCTTATTTAATAGAAATAAACTCTAGATATTATATGCATTTTAGTATAATAGAACAATTTTTAACATTTTTTGGAAGAAGAGTTAAAATTATGCAAAACTTACATGAAAACTCACATTCTCTTCACCTTCAGAGTGAAACTTTACTTATACTAACTCATCACTTTGAAAATAATTTAAATAAAACAAGGTGATACATATAGGCTTCTCAGACATGTTTCTCAGATACATAAAGGGTCATAGAAAATCTCTAAGACATAAAAAGTAGTAAAAGTATCACCAGAAAACACTCTGCATGATCTCTCTATTCATATTTCCTAGAGAACTTTAGAAATTATTTGAGATTATCTATTATTTTGATATTTTCTTTATATCAAATGTATTATTTAGAGTATAGTTTAAGTTGCCTTAATAAAGAATCTCAAAATATACTTTTTTTTTTTTTAAGATTTTATTTATTTATTTGACAGAGACAGACACAGTGAGAGAGGGAACACAAGCAGTGGGAGTGAGAGAGGGAGAAGCAGGCTTCCTGCGGAGCATGGAGCCCGATGTGGGGCTCGATCCCAGGACCCTGGGATCATGACCTGAGCTGAAGGCAGACGCTTAACGACTGAGCCACCCAGGCACCCCCTCAAAATACACATTTTTTTAAATAGGACAGAAATTTTTTTTTTATTTTTATAAAATAGTTCAGAGGAGGTGAAGCTGTAGCTTCATCAGCTCATTAAGAATCTGAGTCTTTCAATCTTATTGCTTCACCTTTAATAGTACTATACTTGTCTATACAGCCAACCCTTTATTTTTATTTTTTTAAAGATTTTAATTATTTATTTGACAGAGAGAGACATAGCTAGAGAGGGAACACAAGCAGGGGGAGTGGGAGAGGGAGAAGCAGGCTTCCCACGGAGCAGGGAGCCCAATTTGGGGCTCGATCCCAGGACCCCGGGATCATGACCTGAGCCGAAGGCAGACGCTTAACAACTGAGCCACCCAGGCGCCCCCAGCCAAGCCTTTAGTCACCACCACATACATATTCCAGGTCCTAGGAAGGAAGAAAGAGAGTGAAGGCTCAGGGAAAACATCCTGAGAGTTACTTACTTTTACTCACATTTCATTAACAAGATCTTAATCACATGGTCTCACATAGTTGCAAAAAAAGCTGGGAAATGTATTTAGCTAGGAAGTCAGTGGACAACTAAGACATACAATTATGAGATTGGGAGTTTCTATAACAAAAGAAAAATAAGAGGATTGTAGAACATATATGATTATCACACCAAGCATTTAATTTTATAAAGCAAATATATCTTTGTATATATATATTGGTATTTGATTTAGTAATTAAAAAAACAGTAGAAATGGATCAGTTGCAGGCATTGAAAAATTTAAATATGTGAATATATATTATTTACTTGAGGGTAAAGATTAAACTTTGAAGTACTAAATTATATTAATATTCCATAAAATGAAAATCATTTTTGATTTATATATATGTAAATATATATATAATTAAATATATATATAAAATATAGTTTTATTATATTAAATATACTTATATTTATATTGCACTTATTTTATATTTATAAAATTATTATTTACATTTATATTATATATTTATATTATTTCATATATATATATGATTTCCTTTATATATATATATATATATATATATATATATATATATATATATATACTTATTTATATGCTTTATAGCTAGGTATCCAAAAGCAGTAGTAGGAAAATTAGTATTACTGATACTAAAAAAATATGGATATTTATAATGCCTGCAGGCAGTACTCAGCAGAATTGACTAAGGCATTATCTATTTATTATGTGTAAAGCAGCTAAGGACTTCTGGCAAACTGGAAATTGAATTAAATCTCTAAAATAAACCAAATTATACAAAACAATTCTATTTTTTGTTATAAATTATCTTGGTTTATTTAAGCTTCTGACTTTTGCAAAGATTAAAGCTGAAAATGCTTGAAGGAATATACATACATATACATATAACATATATATGTTTATTATATGTATATATTTGCATATCTATATACATTCATTTACATGTAGACAAAATATCTGAACTAGTTTATTCTGATGTACGTAAATGTGGCAAACAATACTTAGAAGACTTAATGAGGTTAAATCAAATTTATTATAACTGTGTCTGTGGCATCAAATCCCCCCAAACTTCCTCCTGGCATTGCAGAAACCTTGGCATATGTGAGCTTAGGTCACACTATTCAAAATCAAGGAGCTGACAGATCCGATTTTCTTCCCAAAATTTTGCTCATTAGCCAAACCAGAATACTTAGTACATCAGGTCACTCTGCTTGAATTCCCAAACAACACATGACTTTGGGATATGATCCCATGATAACTCATTGAAAGTGTCTAAATACATGTACCTGGTATAACGAGCCACAGATGACAACTTAGAAAAAAGGAATTTTTCTTCCCTCTGTCACATATTTTTGACACTTTTACAAACTGTTGTTTAACAATAGCTTTCAGACTCCATCTTAACTTTTGTTGTTGTACTACCACAAACTGTGTTCCTTGACATTTTAAAGATCTTTGTAGACATTATTATAATAATCTTTTGATAGGTTTCAAATTAAATGAAATATTTACAGGTTAATTTAGGAAAGTAAAAAGTAAAACACATTAATTAGAAGATAAGTTTTCAATTAGCAATAACCGCGCCTCGGATAAACCTCATTGGCTACGATACTGCCACTGCGCAAAGCTCATTAATTAGAAGATAAAGCTACATTTTCTTAAGCAATTGACATTTGCTACACATATTCAATTATTTGCAATATTGATTTATAGCTTATGTCTTATTATTGTAAGGTTTCAAATCAATGTACTGTAATTTAAGAATATGTCTAATGTTCCATATGAAAGATGGGCTGTTTAAGGGTGTACATTGTTTCTAAACTCTATCTATAAGAGATGGAAATAAAAATATTCTTCACTCTCTTAGAAGACATACAAGGTAATATATAGGTTACACCAAAAATGAATAAGACATTATAAAGATTATGTAGTAGTCCTCCACACTGTTTAAGATCAGTGGAAAGCCTGGTCCCTCTCTCCCTTACTGTCAAACATTATATTCTATTTCATTAATGAGGCAATCTCAAGAAACCTAATTCAATTTACCACTACTATAATAGCAAAATACAAGTGTGTCAATCTAGCCCTTCCATTCTTTCTCCAATTATAATAAAAGAAGTATTACCTCCCATGTCAGAAGAAATTTCTCTATTTGTGTTTTGGACTGCATTTTTTTTTTCCTTCTCTAGCACACCATGGACAAAACCTTCACATACATAATCAATTCTTTCGCTGGGCATTTCTTCGCTTTAACAATTAAAGAGACATAGATCAATCCATTGACCAAACATCAATAAAACAAATTCTACCCTGTGTTATCTCCAGCTAAATATCTCTTCACATTCACAATTATAATTATTGGGAGAGTTGTTTATACTTTTGTCTCCATGGCTTACTACACACTCAATGTATTCTGAGATCTGTGCTCTTGATTTAAATTAAATTATTTTTTCAAGGATCAAAAATGAACTCAGTATTACTGGTCTAGTGTGAACTTTTCAGTCATTGTCTCAATTTTTACATTAGCAGCATTTGAGATATTCTTGACCAGAACTTCATGCTCTGAAACCTTGACTCCTTTCATGGCATACTCTGTTTATTCATAGTCCTATATTCAATTATATACTGGAAGTCTCCATTTAAATGGTTCTCAGGGGACTTTTAAAAAGCTGTCACTCTCCATTTTCTCCCAGCAAATCAGTTCCTTTGTGTGTGCTTTGAGTTTACTGTGTACTCAATTGTCCATGAAACCTGTCTCATTCTTGACTCCATCATTTACTTCTCCAACCCATGTTAAATAATACATCAAAATTCTTCTACTACATTTCCTAAACATAGTTCAAATCCCTTCATTTAAATCTATCACCTCATTTACCACTTTACTGAGATCACATATTTTATGAAGTAGCCTAATCCTGTATTATTCCCCTTATAGGACTTCCTACCATACAGATTTTCAACACCAATCTATTTTTCACACTATACACCTAGAAATCTTCCTAAAGTTCAAATGAAATCATGTCATTTTCACTATTTGGCTTCTCATTTTCTTTAACTACAAGTCTAAATCGGAAACCTTGCACTGAATTTCACAAATACCTTGATCTGGTTGATGTCTACAGCTTTTCCAATATTTTTTCTTTACATTTTTTAAATACATCAATAACCCTCCTTCAAATAACTTTCCTTCCACCAACTCAAAATTACCATAAGCACAACTCCTAAGCTTCAATCCTTCCAATTTCCATTTCCATGGCAGACTTCAGTCCTTTTTCAAGGTAAGGTGTCACATTTATTGTAGCATTTTGATCATTTAACAAGTGCAAAACTAGCATTTTTAATAATTTCTTGTATTTTTATTTTTATGTGTCACTGAAAAAGCTTTCGAATATTGTATCCTAACCCCACTTTTTCCAAGAGCTTTATGGTTTTTACTATATGATTTTTCATACTGCTTTGATTTTTATGAATGCATAGGTTGCATCATAAGGAGAACTGACTATACTATTATTTTCGTCATTTTACATATGAGGGGATAAAATAGTAGTAAGTTCAAGAATCTTTTTAACATCACGTAGTATTGTAAAGCTGTGCTATGAATGTAGGGGACCAGCTCAAATGTAAGTTCTTCCAAAAAGTCATCATAAAATCCATAATATTTTCACCTTTTAATCCTCAATATTTATCAAGGATAAAGATATTTTAAGTGAATTAACGAATGAATGAACAGAGGAGCTTAAATATAAGGCAAGAATAGAAACATAATCCAAGAATCTTTAAATATATCGCTTAAGTTTATTTTCCTATTGTGAGTTATTTGGTAACATATTCAGATATTATGAATTAAGAATTTGAACCATTACATATCATAAGTGAGAAAGCAAATTATATTGATTATTGCACGTAGTGTGATACTACTGGTGATTTTGTGTGAACACACAAACATATATGGAAAAGATATGCAACTTTAATGAAAATTTTTATTTTTTATAACCATGTGTTACCTTACAATGTGAAATGGAAAACCCCATCCTTTAGAAAAAAGGGTGGTTTTTTTTTGCGTGTTCCTTTACAATGTGAATCATTGTAAAGAAACAGTGTTAACTCTTTTTATTATGTTAATCACCATACGTTACATCATTAGGTTTTGATGTAGTGTTCCATGATTCATTGTTTGAGTATAACACCCAGTGCTCCATTCAGTACGTGCCCTCTTTAATACCCATCACAAGGCTAACCCATCCCCCCACCCACCTCCCCTCTAGAACCCTCAGTTTGTTTCTCAGAGTCCATAGTCTCTCACGGTTCATCTCCCCCTCCGATTTCCCCCCCTCTTCATTCTTCCCCTCCTGCTATCTTCTTCTTCTTTTTTTTTAACATATATTATATTATTTGTTTCAGAGGTACAGATCTGTGATTCAACAGTCTTGCACAATGCTATGGTGAGCGCTGTGAACAGTGTTAACTCTTATTTGTTCAATTTCAACTTACCTCATTTAAACTCCAAAAACACAAAACATTTTTTTCAGATAAGATATTTTAGGTTATATGCTTTACGTATTTCACTTGTCAAAAGGTATTCTTACCTCAGAGGAATGAATATCATGATCAAGGCAATTCATTTCTCATTTACTTTCCATAGCAATGACACTAAAACTGCAGTGCACTCAAAATGTTGGATATTTTTCAAAATTATTTAATCCCAAAATACACATTGTTGAACTTTCAAAAAAGTAAATTTTCTTAATATTTTAGAGCATTCAAAATAGAAATTAATTGAATATTCTTTTTTTAAAAAAAGATTTTATTTATTTATTTGACAGAGAGAGACACAATGAGCAAGGGAACACAAGCAGGGGGAGTGGCAGAGGGAGAACAGGCTTCCCGCGGAGCAGGGAGCCCGATGTGGGGCTCAATCCCAGGACCCAGGGATCATGACCTGAGCCGAAGGCAGACACGTAATGACTGAGCCACCCAGGCGCCCCAATTTAATTGAATACTCTAAAGTTAAATGTAAAGCCTAAATGCATTAAAAATAATTTTTCTGTAATACAATCTTATTATCTAAAAAATATTCTGTTATTTATCAACAATATGATAACATTTCATAAGTAAATTTTGTTGAGGAATTACTAATATATGCTCACAGCACTTTTTTAAGATTTATTTGAAGAGAGAGAGAGAATATGAGCAGAGGTAGGGACAGAGGGAGAGGGAGAGAGAATCCTCAAGCAGACTCCCCACTGAGCAGGAATCTTGAAGTTGCACTCCATCCAGGACTTTGAGATCATGACCTGAGCCCAAATCAAGAGGCCGCTAACTGACTGAGCCAGTAGGCACCCCTATTCATCAGCACTTTTAAGTATTTTTTACAAAACTGCTAGATAGTCTCTATTTTAAAGTACACTAATGTAGAATAATGATGTAAACAAGACAGAGAATAATTTTGTTACTTATTAAGGGAAAATACTCTGCATTGTCCCTGGCTGGTAGTAGCTAATATGAATTTGTAGTTCTTCTGATTGGCCTTATTGTAGCACTGAAATGATTTGCCAAATAAGATTTTTTTTTTTTATGTTTGAGTGAAATGTTATAAAATGACATTACAGAGAGCCAGAGGGTAAGTGGGAATACATTTAATGAAGCAATATTATAGCATGCTAAATAAATTCCATTTAATTTGAAAATTTGTAAATTTTTGAATTTTTTCCAAGACTCATAGCTTAAATTCTAAATACATTAATTTAAAATCAGATACTTAGCCAATTTGTTGATTTAATTTTAGCACCCTCACAAACATAAAGGATTCAAAAAGAATCAAGAGTAGCTTATTTCCATTTTAATTATTCTTGATTTTGTTTTTAAAAGACATTCACAGCCATTGGGTTATTGAGTACTTTTGATAGTTCTTTCAGTAATAGCTAAAATGGATGAATATTAACACTATAATTTAATACATAAGAATATATTTATACACATTTACATTACATTATGTGTATAATGTATACACATATACATTATATATGTATGTGTATATGGATATATAAAAATATTTTGGGATTATTAGTGAAGATTTTTAAATATAAATGATTATTCAATGTATTTTGCACACATTAATAACATTAAATGTTATTTTTGATAACATTTAATATCAACTTTTCCCCCAAAAAAATCATCTTTGAAATAGGAAGGAGGAATTCTTATGAATACCTCTTTTCCTAGAGAACAATTTGGGGATTAGAAAAATATTTTCATTCAGATCATATTTTAGTGAGCACGGAGTCTGTATATGATGCTGGTCTCTTACACACATCTAATTTTTTTCTTACAAAATAACATTATTATGATATTATATAAAATCATAGCAGAAGAAATCTGTAGATATAGATTCAAATATCATGTGACTTTGAACAGTGACTTGATTTCCTTCAGGCTCATATCATCATTTGTAAAATAGATATAACAACAGATAATATAGATTGATAACTGAGTAGTTCATAATATATCCTCATTAAGATTGGGGTCTTTTCTTTCTCCATATTTCTCTTAGCTCTATGAAATAAAACCATGCTTACAAATAACACACACATATGTATGTATATACATATCTCTAGTAATCTTACAAAAAGTTGAAATATCTTTTTTCCATATACTTCAAGGATATTTGAAAGAGCTGCATTAGAAAAATTCAGTGTAAAACCAGACTAAACCTTGAGAGATTCTTAAATGATATGTATTTTAAAAGTCTATAAAAGTTAAGATTTGACTTAAAAGGAAGGATAAACATAATTCAAAATAGTCATCTGGTAAATAGATCAATTGAATCTATTGAAGTGGCAGGCAATCTGTGCAGAGGCTAGCAGGTAATGCAAAACCTAATCCCAGAGTATAAATGCTGAGAGACCTTCCCATTTGGATGGAATAGATTAGTAGTCTCTTTCATTATATTACTTAAACAGAAAGGTGAAAAATTGTGCTGGATATGTGTATTTCCAGATCTGCCCTCTTAGCTAAGTCTGGTTAATGAACAACCTCAGCCCACAGAGAAATTATTCCACATAATTTTGGAATGGTGACTTCCTTTTCTTTATTGGATATCTTTAATTTAGCATCTTTGGAATTAAAGATGAAGAAGAATGAAGTGACTCAAACATAAAATATCATTATTTTTGTGCTCGTTCTTAGGAAAAACTTGTACTAGTATTTAAAGTATATTTAATTCTTAAGAGATATACTCATATGAGCCATCAGGACTAGCAGAAACCAGATTTACTGAAATGTTTCAAATAACCTAAGACTAATTGTATGATAATTGACTATATTAACTTCACGTATCCAAATAATTCAAATGGTTTTGCTAGATTGAAGCACTTAAAGAGGGCAACTGAATATATTCCATATATTAATAAAGTTTAAATATCTTGAGAAAAATTATTTACTGAAGTGCAAAGCCTTCAAGTTGATTTCAAAGCTTTATGAGTTCTATATAGGATAATAAGATTATATAATTTTAATTTCAAAATAAATATCTAGCTTTTACATTTATTTTAGTAAATTGGATATTAATTTTTAAAAAACAAGAGAATTATCTTCTTCTTTTTTTTTAACATATAATGTATTATTTGTTTCAGAGGTACAGGTCTGTGATTCATCAGTCTTACACAATTCGCAATGCTCACCATAGCACATACCCTCCCCAATGTCTATCACCCATCCATCCCATCCCTCCCACCCCCCATGAACCATGAGAGACTATGGACTCTGAGAAACAGAGTTCTAGAGGGGAAGGGTGGGGGGAGAGGTTAGCCTGGTGATGGGTATTAAAGAAGGCACGTACTGGGGCACCTGGGTGGCTCAGTTGGTTAAGTGACTGTCTTCGGCTCAGGTCATGATCCTGGAGTCCCTGGATCAAGTCCCGCATCAGGCTCCCCGCTCGGCAGGGAGTCAGCTTCTCCCTCTGACCCTCACCCCTCTCATGCTGTCTCTCTCATTCTCTCTCTCTCAAATAAATAAATAAAATTAAAAAAAATTTAAAAAAATAAAGAGAGCACGTACTGAATGGAGCACTGGGTATTAAACGGAAACAATGAATCACGGAACACTACATCAAAAACTAAAGATGTAATGTATAGTGATTAACATAACATAATAAAAGAAAATTAAAAGTTTTGTTTGTTTGTTTTTTTAAGAAATATACCAAAACAGAGGTGCCTGGCTGGCTTATTAGGTTAAGCATCACTTTTGATTTTGGCTAAAGTTGTGATCTCAGGGTCGTGAGACTGAGTCCCACGTGGGGCTCCATGCTCAGTGTGGAGTCTGCTTGTCCTTCTCCCTCTGCTCCTCCCCCTGCCCTCTCTCTCTCTCTCTCAAATGAATAAATAAAATCTTAAGAAAAAAAGAGAAATATACCAAAACATATATTGACAAGTGCAAGGTATGTAATTTGAAATGATAATTTCTCACTTAATTATATTCTTTTGATTTTTTAACACTTTCAACAAGTTCCTTTGAGATAAGCAGAAAAGATTATGATTGACTTCTTAAAATATTTCTTATATATATTAGCAAAAATTAAACTTTCATGTTGTCATCCTTTAGCAAATCTGGTAACTTAGTGACCATCAACCTTTTCCTATTATTTCACTTATTACATGTAGTCTGTTTCTAGTTGAACTTTTCCCGCCTTGAATAACCCATTACACATGATTAGAACATGAGGAATTTCTTTGTACTCTTTGTCAGATTTTACCAGAATAATGCTAGTCCTCAAGATGATTTTTTAACATCTTGTCACTGAAAATCAAACATCTGTAAATCTTTCCAGCAAAATGAATCAAGTTCTGGATGAATATATCCTGCCATTGAAAAAAGTTTAGTATTTGTCATATGGTAACAAGCTGTATTTGCTATGTACTCAGCAGTGTGTTATGAATTTAACCTTTATCGTTATAGTCAATCTTAATTACAATCATATACAGTGAGTAAGATTATTATGTTTGCTTCAGTTCAGTTTTGTTGCATTATAAACTTTCAAAATTTAATGACCTTTAAAGATAATCACTTACAAATGCTAGGAAATTGCAATTTGAAAAGGTAGGGAAGGCCTGTCTCTGCTCCTCACAGCCTCAATGGTGCAGCTCAGTTGTAGACTGGATACCTCCTACACAGGGCTGTTAAGTTGGTGCAGACTGTTGACTGAGCACTGAGCCAGAGCTGAAAGCGGAGGTCTCATCTCCACTATACATGGACTTTCTATATGGTTTTCTTATAAGGGCTAATGTTGATTTCCTCACAACATGTGACTGAGTTTCAAAAGCAAGAATCCTAAGAGAATCAAGAGGGAGCTTTTATGATCTAGCCTAGAAGTCATGCATTGTCATGTCCACCATTCATATATTTGTGGCAATCACAATGATCTGCAATTTAAGGCGAGACAACATTGAATTCACCCCTTCATGGGGGGAAGAATGACTCATACTTTCAGAGCATGTAGGAAGGGAGATATATAATGTTGTAACAAGATACACAAAATACAATCTTCATTAAAGTTTGAGGGAGCAGAGCCTCAGGTTTCATAAAATACCCTGCCCAAGGTCATGAAGTTTAACAAGTGGCAGACCTAAATATGTTTTGAAGTAGGTACAGATGACCTCGTTAAAATTTTTATTTTATTTTTCATATTAAATTGAGAGTAATAATAATACTGTTTTCATGGATCCTAATGCAAATGATTCTCATAGTGTGCTATAGTATTGGACAGGTATATTTAGTTATAAAACAACTATTCTTTATAGCCCTATGTTTCAACCATCAGTTTAATTTATGTTTACAATAATATAATTATACAATACCGTATAATTACAATATTAGGTACTACTGTGGTAAACAAATTGAGGAACAAGCACAACTAAAATTGGCACGCATAAAATGAATTGATAGAAGAAGTGTGTTGGTATATTTGAGAATAGGTGAACCATGGGCATCAGTCAGCTCTACTGAGTAAATGAAGTGCCAGTTCATTAGGTGAGTCAGCTCCATGGAAGTCACTTAAGAGTTTTTATTGCATTTGAAAATTTAAGAAGTCTCATCATTAATTCAAGTGCTTAGAAATACTGCTTAAATCACATATACAATAAATTGTGTACTATATGTAAGACTATATAATATTTTTTAATTCTGAAAAAATAGTCCATGATTACTATTTCAAGACTTTTTCTTTACTAAAGGGTCAACCTTTCCCTTGATGGATAGATGGTGTCCTAGATCTTCGTGGGTTGACTGAAAAATAGTGTCATTCTTATCTGTGCATAAAACAAAGAGTATGACCCAACTGTCATATAACGGGAGGGATCATCTGTCTCTCCTTTTTGAGTCAAGGGATTTTGGCAGGAACATAATATTCCCTTCAAAATCAGTTTGTTCCCTTGACTTTTTTTATAGACTCCATTTATCTAATTCTGCCTCTTCCACACAGTCTTTGGGCCTCCAGACTGATTAGATCCTAATTCTTTTGGCATGCTGTCAACATGTCCCGCTCAGAATAACTATTAAACCCTTGCTTTTGCTACTCTGCAATTTTGATTCCCTTTCTGTACTTCATATTTCTGCTTTGTGATTTTCACCTATTTTGCCTTAAGCTATCTCTTGACAATGTGTTACCACCTCTCTCTGAATTTGTTTCTTCTCTGCCCAAGTAATTTATGTCTTCTTCCTTATTTCCTTGCCCCACCACAACTCATGATCCAAACTATTAACTTTTTGTGTAAACATTATTTTACTTTGTTTCAATTCATCATGAATATTCAAAAAGATTAGACATTTTATTCTATCTTAATTATGCAACAGTACATTTTTCAAGACTAAAAATATTCACATATAAATACTCATTTTGCAACTACAGTAGGCCAATCTCCAAATATTAAAGGGGATATCACTTTTTCTACTTAACAAAAAAATTGAAAACTTGGAATTGTTGCCAAGTTAAGCTAAATCATTCATTCAGATTTTGGATTTTTTTTTTAATTCCAATATTTTTGTGCACTGATATCACTTAAAAATTGCCATTCAAATAGGTTTTCAATATCATATATTAGCTAGAGTAAAAATTTTATTCAATGGTTTGTGAGAATTCTCAGGAAATAAATTCAGGGCTATAGTCAGCTAAAATGGATTCTCTGGTATTTTGTATTAAAAAAAAATGAATGTAAAATACATTCATTCCATCCTAAAGGTCCCAAAGTCTTTTTTTTTTTTTTTAAAGATTTTATTTATTTGATAGAGAGAGACACAGCGAGAGGGGCAACACAAGCAGGGGGAGTGGGAGAGGGAGAAGCAGGCTTCCTGCTGAGCAGGGAGCCCGACGTGGGGCTCGATCCCAGGACCCTGGGATCATGACCCGAGCTGAAGGCAGACGCTTAACGACTGAGCCACCCAGGTGTCCCAAGGTCCCAAAGTCTTAATTCATTTCAGCATCAACTCAAAAGTCAAAACTCTGAAGTCTCATCTAAATATCTACTAAATTGGATACAGGTGAGATTCAAGGTACAATTCATTCTGAGCCAATTTTCTCTAGCTGTGAACCTGTCATACATGTTATTTGCTTCCTCCATATGATGGTGTGACAGGTATAGGAAAGGCACTCCAATACCAAATGAGATAAAGAGGAAAGAAGAAAGACATGAGCAGTTCAAAGTGGCTGGTGTGGGGGTGAGGGGAGGCAGAACAGTCTTTAGTTCCAGTTCAATAGAATCACAGTGGAAGGATTCCTCCCCCTGAAACTAAGACATCTTAGGCCATCAGGGATTAAAGTCATGGGAACGGGAAGCACGATTTTTGTTAATAGGTCACTAGGGGTAAGAGTGAGTGGTACCACTCCCATTGTCATCCCTTGATTCCTGGACCTATGAATACTGGCTGTGACGGAAACAGCACTATATATTGGGCACTGATTCATAGCATATATGGTCTTCTAGAGAACCTTGTCCCAGCCCTGCAAGATACGGCCACGTCGTTGATGCTGTAACTGAAGCTTCAGAAGGCCATTCCACTGTTTGATGAAGCCAGCTGCTTGGGGATGGTGGGAATATGGCAAACCAGTGAATTCCATGAGCATAGGCCCATTGCCATATTTCTTTTTGCTGTGAAGTGAGTTCCTTGATCAGAAGCAATGCTGGAATGGAATACCATGGAATACCATGATGGTGAATAAGGCATTCTATAAATCTAAGGTGATAATTTGGGCAGAAGCATTGCATGCAGGGAAGACAAATCTATATCCAGTGTGTTTATTCCAATAGACAAAAACTGCCCTTTTGATGATAGATGCTTTCCAGTGTAATTGACTTGCCAACAGGTACCTGGCTGATCACCCTGGAAAGTTGTGCCATGTGGGGACATGTTGGTTTCTGCTACTACCTTTATTCCTGTGACAATGGCCACTTTGTTCACCAACCCATTAGGGATGCCTCGGGAAAGAAGCTGACTGGTATCCATAGAACAGTTTATCCTATCCACTTGATTATTAAAATCTTCCTCTGTTAAGGTTATCCTTTGGTGAGCATTTACATGGGACTCAAGTATCTTCACATTTTTTTGCCCATTCAGAGAAATCTATCAACATGTCTCTTTTCCAAATTTATTTTCCATCAATTTTCCAATCACGTTCCTTCAAAGTCCCTGACCATCCAAGCAAGTTACTGGCCACAGCCCATTAACCAGTATAATTTCATGGCTGGCCATTTCTTCTTCTAAGCAAGAGTGCAGAACTAGGTGCCCTGACTGAAGTTCTGCCCACTGGGAGGATTTTCCATCACTACTGTTTTTCAGGGATGTCCCATAAAGGGGCTGTAGTGCTGCAGCCGTCCACATTTGAGTGGTATCTGCATATCAAGCGGAACCACCTGAGTCTTCTCTTCCTCTGTCAACTGGTTGTAGATAGATCTTTATCTGTCTTTGACACTTAAGCACCAGTGGATCTGCTGAAACATATAGCCCAAATGATAGAGCAACTTACACAGCAGCCTGGACCTATTTTAGAGCCTTCAATTATTTTGGCATTTACTCAGAACTAGTGCTTTTTGGATCACTTGGTGAGTGAGCCTGGGTAACACATCTAAATGAGGAATACGTTGCCTCCCAAATCCTAATAGACCCATTAGGCATTGTGCTTCTTTCTTGTTTATAGGAGAGGCCCTATGCAACAACTTTTGCTCAGAAGAGGTATCTTGCCATGTTCCATACCACTGGACCTCTAGAAGTTTCACTAAAATAGAAGGTCCCTGAAGTTTAATTACATTTATTCCCAACTCTCTGGCATGCTAATGTTTAACCAATAAGTGTAAAACAGTTGCTACTTTTTGCTCACTTGGTCTAATCAGCATCATTTCATCAATGTAAAGGACTAGTGTGATTATCTTTTGGAAGGAAAAAGGCAATGACGGTCACTGTGAACTAAATTATGACATAGGGCTGGAGAGTTGACATATCCCTGAGAAAGGACAGTGAAGGTATACTGCTGGCCTTTCCAGCTGGAAAAAAAAAAAAAAATGCTTCTGGTGGTTCTTATGGACAGGAATGGATAAAAAGGCACTTGTCAGATCAATAGCTGCATACCAGTTATCAGGGGATGAATTAATTTGCTCAAACAATGAAACCACATCTGGTATAGCAGCTATAATTAGAGTCACCACCTGGTTAAGCTAATGATAATCCACTATCATTCTCCAAAATCCATTTGTCTTCCCATAGGCCAAATAGGAGAGTTGAATGGTGATGTGGTGGGAATCACCACCACTGCATCTTTCAAGTCCTTGATGATGACACTAATCTCGGCAGTTCCTCCAGGGATGTGATATTGCTTTTGGTTTACTATTTGTCTAGTTAGAGGCCAAAGATTTAATGGCTTCCACTTGGCTTCTTCCACCATAATAACCCTAATCCACAAGTTAGGGAAGCAATGTATGGATTCTACTAGCTGCTGAGTATATCTGTTCCAATTATGCATTCTGGACCTGAGGAAATAACAATAGGATTGGTTCAGAGACCCACTGGACACACTGTGAGATGGACTTGAGCTAAAACTCCATTGTTCCCTTGACCTCCACAAGTCCCTACTCTGCCTGCAGGGTCACAGTGACGGTTTTGGTCTCTTGGAGTCACTGTCAGTTCAGAGCCAGTGTCCAGTAGTCCTGGAAAGTTCTAATTATTTTCTTTGCTTCAGTGAAAAGTTAACCCTGGCAAAAGGCCATAAGTCCTTTTGGAGAAGGCAGGGAGAAAGATTAACAATATAATTTTTTAAAAATATATATAATTTTTAATTGAAGTATAGTTGATACATAATGTTACATTAATTTTAGGCATATAACATAGTAGTGTGACAAGTCTACACATTATGCTATGCTCACCACAAGTGTAGCTATTATTTGTTATCATATGATGGTATTACAGTACCTTTGACTATATTATTGTTAGTGTATTGGTTTCCTTCAACCAGAGGACTAGCCTTCCCTTTACTCAAGGGGTGCTAGGTCTGTAAACTGGCTAAAATCTGGGAATTGATTGCAAGGCTGCAACTTTCTGTTTTCATGATTTGAATTAGACTTTTATTTACTTGACCTAGAACTTTTCTGCTTATACAAATCAAGTAAGAACTTAAGCTCCTAACTGTTTCACTCTAGGAATACCATGATTAACTTGGTGTTCCATAGATCTGAACAAGTCAGACTATTCTGCTTGCTGCTTTGAGTCTACTGTCCATTTCAGTAATCCAGGCCACCTTGCTATTGAACCTTGAGTTGGCCCTGCCCCCAGGATCCCATTACTCCCATAACATTTAGGTTTTCCAGTTGAGTGGCTGTGGTTCCTACAGTAACATCTGGCCTATGGAGAAGAAGAACAATCAAGGAGCTTTTTACGATTGCTGGAGCTCCCCTCACAAATTTATTTCACAAATAGTTAATGAAAGATATGTCTTCTGGACTCTCCCAGTGTGAATGAGTAGACCTTAAAAGACTAGTCCACTCTACCATGTCAATCTCCTTGAGACTTTGAATTCCTTCCTTTACATTAATCTAAGGAAGGTTTAGCATTTCTAGTTTTCTCAATGTAGGCCATCTGTTGATCCATGTTTCAATCAACCAACAAACCAAACAAACTATTAGAGTTCTTTCTGTCTTCCTGAGTTGTAACATTAAATGCAGAATCTCTGCATAGTGAACCCGTATTTTATTTTAAGTCTATAGTGAACCCATATTAATAAATTCAGCCTGAATAAACTTTATTATTTATTTATTTGTTTGTTTGTTTGTTAAAGATTTTATTTATTTATTTGAGAGAGAGCAAGAGTGAGAGAGATTGCAGAGGGAGAGGGAGAAGCAGACTCGCCACCAAGCACAGAGCCCTATGCAGGGCTTGATCCCATGACCCCGAGATCATGACCTGAGCTGAAGGAAGACGCTTAACCAACTGAGCCACCCAGGCACCTCAGACTGAATCAACTTTATATTCTTTCTGCCATTATCCTACACCCTTAATATTCATTCCCACATGTGTTTCCTGGACTTCTGCTTGTAGAAATTAGAAAACTCAGATAGTATTTTTAGAGTGAAATGTACCCTCTCACAAATCACACTTTTTGCCTTCTTTTTAGGGACTTGCTTGGACTTGAGTCTAGTTTCAGGTCTAGAACCAAAGAAGGCTCGTAGGGATGGGTCCTGACAAGAATCAGCACTATTCTACATGCCAACTATTTCAGGGAAGGCCATTACTTCAGTCTCCTCAGTCAATGCAGGTTAACTTTCATAAGAATAAGGTGAAAAGACCTATACCACTGTTGATGGAGAGGCTGATACCACTCGGGTTGGGGAATTTTGCTGGAAGTGGGAAGGACTTTCCTGTTATCAAATAAGATTCATCAAAATTTAGGGGTTCAATGTCCTTAGTTTTATCAGAGTCTTTCCATTCTTCCCATCACAACTTCAAGATCCTATTTTTCCCCAGTTAATGTTCTTATTTTAGCAGCTGATACCTGTGAGCCTGAGAATTCAACATGTATTGTAATTTAGCCAATCACAAGACGAGTTTCTCCATTTGATTTTTATGATTTTCAGCCTTGTGGCTACAGAAGAAAAGCCTCTTCTGCAAGGAACACCTAGAAGCTCTTAGGTCATTTTAGGGGTGCTGAAGGTGGGAATTCAAATCCTTGAGCTCATCCTTTTTTTTCATCCCTTTGTCTGCAAGCAACCAAAGTCATTATATTTTTTAGTTTCTAAAATTTTTTGTAAGTATCATATACAATCACTTAGCTTCTTGCTTCTTATAAATGGTGGATTAAGAGCATCCAATGCAGATATTTTGAGTATCTCTTATGGATAGTTCACTCCATGGACTATCAGTGCCCTATTTCCCATTGGAAATAGATTCATTAGCATCTTTAAATCTAATCAGATTAGAGGCCCAATTTCAGGAACCCCAGAACCAATTCAGGAAACTCATCCTTAAAATTCTGTTCCTCCAGAACAACTCTCTTTAACAAAATTCACATTCATTCTAGAGGACAACTACCTTGCATCTAAAATCCCCTTGTGCTGCTCCCTTAAAGTTCAATTTTACTCCTGCCCCAAGACCCTAAAATTACTAATCTGTTTTTTACCTCTATGTTTTGCCTTGGAAATGGAATCTTGCAGTGTATAACCTTTGAGTCCGACATCTTTCATTTAGCTTAATGCTTTGAGATTATTCATCTTTTTTGCTGCTATAAATAGTTTGTTCCTTTTCAATAATGTGTTCCTTTCATATGAAAACCATTTGGCAAAGAAGTCTCAGAAATGCAATTTGCAGCCTCCTAGCTCTGTCAAGCATTAATGATCAGCACATAGGACCAAGAGCGGGTAGCTGAGAGACAATAGATACATAAATTGTTCAATAGAAATTAAATAATTTAACCAGATAAGTAGAAGATGATGTTGCAAATATAGCGTATTTATGTACATGTGAACAAATTATATCTATTCTGATCATTACTAAGGTCATGTAATTCAATAGTTTGTTTCAGCAGCAAGAAAAAAAAAGTGCAACTAGCTTTTGTCTGTATTATTTCTAACAAGGTGGCTGATAGAAATTCTCTTTAAATCACTTTGCCACAACTGAAGAGGATTATTTAGAGAAAATGATCCAGGATTGAAAAAAGGATCCAAAACATGTTAAATAAAATAAATCAGAATAGCACTATACTAAGAATCTCCAACCCATCAATAATAGCTGAAGGACCTGAGAATAAGATTTGTACATTTATAAGATAACTTGGGAACATCTTTTGGTCTGTGAAACTATGCTTCTAAACTAAGTTTTAGAGTCATATTATTTTGAACATGGATTGTTTCTTAAACGTCATTTATCCAGTTCACACTTTTATGACCCCATTGAAGAACAGATTCTATGTATCTACTCAACAATAGTAACAAAAAGACATTGCTTTTCAAGGAGAATTTACTTTCAAGTTGGACACGACTGAAGCCATTTCTGACTCTGTAGGATCCTAAACACCTTTATCTATACAGTAGAAAGTGGTAAAATCTTTTCTAAATACAAAAAGTGGAAATTAAAATTTATCATAAAATAAGTTATTGCATTATTGTGAGGTTAATAAAATGACAGGGATGATCTCACAAAGCTAATTGGTTTGAATTTCCAGGGGTCCTGCCACTCAATTCAAGTCCATTCTAGTCCTGTCTGGTGTTGGGGATATCCTAGTTACATTGTCTGCCTTTTTGGCTTAATATGTATAGGGTATAACACTGTGATTCACTTCGACTGAGACTTCCATGGCAGGGCAGTAATTCCAGGACTCTTTGAACAGATTTGTGACTATTTGTTGGGCACTCTAGGGATAGGTTAGACTGAAGAAGGAAAACTAAAGAACAAGGAATCCACCCACTGACTCCCTGATCCTGAAAAAGTGTCCCTACAGTTTCCCTGCCTAACTTTGCCTTGCCCTCTATAGAGAATAAGAACTTTATTCTATCCTCATTATTAAAAAGCGAGGTGGGGTGTTAGAGTAGCGCTGCTAGTCAGTTGGACCCTATTGGAATTTTCCTAGGTTTTATGGTAATCATATTAACAAAGAATAAATAGGTGTTCAATATTTTTCAGTTTTTGAGGAGTTAATGAGATAAGACCCAATAATTCTTAGAATAATGTCCATAAAATAATACATAATAAAGAGATTTTAGTCTCTTAATATAATAGTCAACACTTTCTGAGTACATAGTACAGGCCAGGCATTTTCCTAAATATTTTTACATTTTAGTTCATTCAATCATCATACAAATTCTGTGATGTAGGTATTATTATCCCCATTTGACAAGTAAGTATGAGGAAGGAATACCTTGCCTAAGACCATCTAGACAAATGGATTTGAAATCACGTATTTCAACATAGGACTTTACTCTTGCTAGGTGTGAAGACTAGTGCAAGCACATGCTTTAAGGGCTTTTATGTAGAAGATGGGTTAGGTTACTTCTGTATGTTCAAAGTGGAACTGGAGTTTATGGTTGTTGAGATAAAGAGTGAGCATAATTATGATTGATAAATGGAACTTACTGAAGACAGCTTGACTCAAAATAAGAAGTAGTTTGCTAACAGTTCTAATGTAATTCTAACAAAGGTTCTTTCTTTATTTATTTATTTATTTTGAGCAGAGTACTATGTACCAGTTATCAATCTGAAAGAACAGAATCCCATGCACCAGTTACCAATCCCAGGGAGGGCTCTAAACACTCTGGCCACTGTATCTTAGCATTAGAATTGCCAAGAAAAATGCCTGCAATCAAGCACTGGATGGAACAATGTTTTACTTACATAGAGAAGAGATAGAGCAAGATCAGCTTCAGTAATGGGCATCACAACTAATGAATCATTGAACATTATATCAAAAACTAATGGTGTGCTATATGTTGGCTAATTGAATTTAAATAAAACGATTAAAAAATGAAAAAAAAAAAATACTGGGCATCATTCCCCAGGTGCACTGATTTAAGCAAAGGGGAAAAGAAAACGCTCATTTGGCCTAAAACAGGGGAAAATCTTGCCACACTAGGTAATAAGCCCTGTGCAGGCTGTGTGGATACTTTATCTTTTGGTAAGGGAGTGTTCTAGGTCCAAGGCCCATTCTTCTTCAGATGAGCAGGGGCAAAAGACTGCACATGGGTAAGACTGTTCTGACAAGTCTGTTTTTCTTTCTTTTTTCTTTCTTTCTTTTTTCTTTCTTTCTTTCTCTTTCTTTCTTCCCTAACAGAGCTACTAAAAATATCTCAGAAGGTCATGTATTATTGGAGCTGTTAGAGCCCATGATAACTGGCTAACTATGAGGCAAAGGCATTTTAGAAGAGATTCCAGAATTAGATGGTTTACATTATTAGATGGAAAAATCCCTTTAAATTGTGACACTCGAAAACTTATATGAAGAGACTGAGAATCATATAATTTTCATTTTGAAAGTAGCTGAGATTCAGGGGCGCCTGGGTGGCTCAGTCGTTAAGCGTCTGCCTTCGGCTCAGGTCATGATCCCGGGGTCCTGGAATCGAGCCCCGCATCGGGCTCGCTGCTTGGCGGGAGGCCTGCTTCTCCCTCTCCCACTCCCCCTGCTTGTAGTCCCTCTCGCTGTGTTTCTCTCTGTCAAATAAATAAAATCTTAAAAAAAAAAAAAAAGAAAGTAGCTGAGATTCAGAAATAACTGATTTTGTAATGACTGTAAAATGAATTATGGCATGCATATAAATGCATACATGCCCAAATGATGGGATAGCTTATATGTGTGTGTGGGTGTATGTATGCATATATATGTGTATTTTTTAACAAAAAAAGAAAAAAAAACTTGTTCTAATTTTCATTGAGAAACTTGTTTTCAATGTGGGAATCTTAATTATGATATATTCTTCTATTCTTCATGTTGAACTATTACCAATTATTTCTCATTCAACCTTGTGATGACTTTGAGAATTTGCAGTATGCTTTGTCTGAAATGTCCATCCCCCTTATCTACTTAGCAAACTCATATCCATCATTCAAGAGTCAAGTAAAATGTGTCATATTTCTTAATAACTTGCACTGACTCTCTCTTCCTAATCTATAGGCAAAGATACTCAATATTTTTATTTTGTCCCCGAATTTGTTATATTTCTTTTACTAAATTCATACCCTTTACATTAAACAAGGGTAAGATTCAACAAGGTTAAGGTATATCTCTTTTGCATTTGCAACACTGGCACCCTGGCATCTAGCATGGTGCCCAGAATTTAGAAGCCGACAAAAGTTTGTTGAATGAACTAATGAAATAATGCATAAAGTGATATTTCGATATTTATTGCTTACCCTGCATAATTTTATTCCATATTGTGCTTAAAAATGTGTGCTTTGGATCACGGTATTTCCATTTTCTTCTTTCTTCTAACATCTAAATTAGATTTTAGTCCTATCGCTAGATTTTGCTCCATTTTTTTTCTGCCTGTGGCTTTTATACTATATTGCCAGCTATCACATTTCTGACCCAAGTGCTAGGACTGCAAAATGCATAGATTTTCATCTAAAATGAGAAATTGCCCCTGTGTCTCTATTTGCACCATTTTCTTATAATGGAATTATTCATTATCTTAATGATTATTTTGAATGTAAATTGAGATTATATTGCTAAGCATATTTTAGAATCTTTTTTTCTTTGTTGATTTCTGAGGATGAGCATCTGGTGTATTGTTCTTCGGCTCTGGCTATCATGTTATTTGAAGGGCTCTGTAGCATAAGGGTGGGAGGGCGAGTCAGAATTTCTTTCAGTGCATTTCCCATAAATATCATCACCATATGCAGACTGTGTATTAGATAAAGCAAGTTAGTGATGTGGTGAATTATAACAAGCAAGCTGATAGACATCCTGACACCCAGAGAAAGTAGAGAATAAAATAGTGAGCTGAAAAAAAAGCTAAGTGATATTTGGCTCCTATTTTTAAAACAATGAAGAATAAATCACCAGATATATTTTAAATTATATTGCTTAGAACAAATACTGTAATGCTGTTTATTAAAGTATTAGCTTTTAAGCATTTAAAACCTTTATATCACTTCAGATATTTTATTATATTACACAGAATTGGCAATCTTTTACCTAGAGACACACTTATTTTTAGCCTACAAGCAAACTATATTCTAAAAATGTCAATAAAAAGATAAGTTATTAATATTTAGTCTCACAAAACATATCTTTATGGCTGGAATTAATTGATTTATTGTTATAATAAAATAAATTTTCATAGTCAACTCAACAAACACTAATTAATAAAATAAGTTTATTTTTTATTTTTATTTTTTATTTTATTTATTTTTTTTAAGATTTTATTTATTTATTTGACAGAGAGAGAAAGAGAGTGAGAGCAGGAACACAAGCAGGGGGAGTGGGAGAAGGAGAAGCAGGCTTCCCGCTGAGCAGAGAGCCCAACGCGGGGCTTGATCCCAGGACCCTGGGATAATGACCTGAACGGAAGGCAGATGTCCAACGACTAAGCCACCCAGGCGCCCCAATAAAATAGGTTTAAAGCATGATGTTAGACATTGAGGATCCAAAGATGTATGTGCATGATGTTTGCCCTCATATGCTTTCAAAATACTAGGCAAAACAAACTCAATAAATTTAATGTAACAGATTCAGGTTTGTTCTAAGAAAGGTAAATATAAGAGCTCTGGGAAAATTGAAGAAAGCGAGATTGCTTCAGGATAGAAAAATGAAGTTATATTTAAAGAATAAGACACATTTGAACTTGAGCAGTTGAAGAATGGAAAAAAATAGGTTTTACCTATTGTGAAACTGCATGCAGTATATTGGGAATAATAAATTTCCCAGTGTGACTGGAGCATTTGATAAAGGGAGTAGCAGACTATGCTTGAGGTATAGTGAACAGATTATTAAGAGTTAATGACATAAGGAGGAATCCAAACATTTGTAAACTTCTGTGGTCCCTTCTGAACTGGATTATAAGATCTGCTTTAGAAGAATGATTTTGGTGACCATATATAAGGGGGATTGGGTTAGGAGAAGGAAGGAATGAAGACATTTTAGGGTGAGAACATACTTTAAGAACATATTCTAGTCCCTATAGTTTATTTTTGCTTTTGATTCCTTTGCCTTAGGGGACATATTTAGAAAAATGTTGCTACGGCCGATGTCAAAGAAATCACTGCCTGCGCTCTCTTCCAGAATTTTTATGGTTTCAGGTCTCACATTTAGATCTTTAATCCATTTGAGGTGTTTTTTTGTTTGTTTGTTTTTTGTTGTGTAGTGTTAAAAAGTGGTCCAGTTTCATTCTTTTACATGTAGCTGTCCAGTTTTCCCAGCACCCTTTATGAAGAGACTCTCTTTTCCCCACTGTATATTTTTGCCTAATTTGTCACAGATTAACTGACCATATAATCATGGGTTTATTTCCAGCATTTCTATTCTGCTCCATAGATCTATGTGTCTGTTTTTGTGCCAGTACCATACTATTCGATTACTACAGATTTGTAGTGTATCATGAAATCTGGTATTGTGATACTTCCAGCTTTGTTCTTCTTTCTCAAGATTGCTTCAGCTTTTTGAGGTGGTTTTTTTTTTGGTTTTTTTTTTTTTGTGGTTCCATACAAATTTTAGGATTCTTTGTTCTAGTCTTATGAAAAAGGTTGTTGGTATTTTGATAGGGATTGCAATCAATATGTAGATTTCTTTGGGTCATATGGATATTTTAACAGCATGAATTCTTCCAATCAGTGAGCATGGAATATCTTTCCATTTTTTTGTGTGTCATCTTCAGTTTCTTTCATCAGTGTTTTATAGTTTTTGGGGTATAATCTTTTACCTCTTTGGTTATTTTTATTCCTAGATATTTTATTACTTTTGGTGCAATTGTAAATGGTGTTGTTTTTTTAATTTCTCTTTCTGCTACTCCATTATTAATGTACAAAAACACTACAGATTTCTGGGTATTAATTGTGTATCCTGACACTTTACTGTATTTGTTTATTATTTCTAGTAATTTTTTGGTGGCGTCTAGGACTCTCTACATATAGTACCATGTGTTCTGAGAATAATGCCAGTTTAACTTCCTTTTTACCAATATGGATGTCTTTTTTTTCTTGTCTGATTGCTGTGGCTAGGACTTCCAGTACTATATTGAATAAAAGTGATGAAAGTGGTCATCCTTGTCTTGTCCCTTAAGCTTTCAGTTTTTCTACCATTGAGTATGATGTTGCCTATAGGTTTTTCATATATGGCCTTTATTATATATGGCCCTTCTAAGCTCAGTTTGTTGAGAGTTTTTATCATGAATGGAGATTGAATCTTGTCAAATGCTTTCTCTGCATTTATTGAGATGATCATATGATTTTTATCCTTTGTTTTGTTGACGTAGTGTACAATGTTGATTGATTTGCAAATGCTGAAACTTTCTTGCATCCCTGAAATAAATCCAAACTGATCATGGTGAGTGATCTTTTTAATGTATTGCTATCTGCAGTTTGTAATATTTTGTTGAGGATTTTTGCATCTATATTCATCAGGAACATGGGCCTGTAGTTTTTTGTTTCTTTGTTTTTGGTGCTATCTTTGTCTGGTTTTGGTATCAGAGTAGTGCTGGTTTTTTAGAATGTACTTGGAAGCTTTCCTTCCTCTTCTATTTTTTGAAATAGTTTGAGGAGAATAGATATTGATTCTTCTTTAAATGTCCAGTAGAATTTCCCTGTGACTCCACCTGGTCCCAGACTTGTATTTTTTTTGGCATTTTTTTTATTACTGATTCAATTTTTTTTTTTAAAGATTTTATTTATTTATTTGAGAGAGAGAGAGAGAGAATGAGAGAGAGCACATGAGAGGGGGGAGGGTCAGAGGGAGAAGCAGACTCCCTGCCGAGCAGGGAGCCCGATGCGGGACTCGATCCCGGGACTCCAGGATCATGACCTGAGCCGAAGGCAGTCGCTTAACCAACTGAGCCACCCAGGCGCCCATTACTGATTCAATTGTATTACTTATAACCAGTTTGTACAGATTTTTTATTCCTTCCTGACTCAGTTTTGGAAGATTGTATGTTTATAGGGATTTATCTCTTTTTTCTAGATTGTCCAATTTGTTTGCATGTAATTTTTCATAGTCTTCTTTTATAATTCTTTGTATTTCTGTGGTGTCAGTTGTTATTTTTCTTGTTAATTTTATTTATATGTGTATTGGGTATTTTCTCTTTTTTTCTTATGAGTCTGGATAATGGTCTGTTAATTTTGTTTATCTTTTAAAAAAAAGCAGCTCTTGGTTTCATTGACTTTCTCTCTCTCTCTTTTTTTTTTTTTTGGTCTATATGTCATTTATTTCTGCTCTAGTCTTTATTATTTCTTTTCTTCTACTCACTTTGTGCTTTTTTTGTTCTTCTTTTTCTAGTTCGTTTAGGTTTAAAGTTAGATTGTTTATTTTACTTTTTTTTTTTTACTTATTGAAGTAGGCCTGTATAATTCCTTCTTAGAACTGCTTTCACTGTGTCCCAAAGATTTTGAACCATTGTATTTTTATTTTTTTGTCTCCATGTATTTTTTTTTGTTTTGCTTCATTAACCCATTGATTGTTCAGTAACATGTTGTTTAGTCTCCATTTGTTTGTGTTTTTTCCAGTTTTTTTCTACATCAAAATAAAAAAAAGAATTTTCACAGCAAAAGAAACCATAAGCAAAACAAAAAGACATCCTACTGAATGGGAGAAGATATTTACAAATGAAAAACTTAATGTCCAAAATATATAAATTACATATACAATTCAATACCAAAAAGAAAAAAAGCCCCAAAAATCATATTAAAAAATGTGCAAATGACCTGAGTAGGCATTTTTTCCAAAGAAAACATACAGCTGAACAATAGACACATGAGAAGATGCTCAATATCTCTAATCATCAGGGAAATGCAAATAAAAAAAAACACAAGAGATATCACCTTACACCGGTTAGAATGGCTACAATCAAAATGACAGGAAATAAGTGTTGACAAGGATGTGGAGAGAAAGAAACCCTTGTGCACTACTGGAGGTAGTGTAAATTAGTACAGCCACTGTGTAAAATAGTATGGAGGTTCCTCAAAAAATTAAAAATAGAAAACCATGTGCTCCAATAATTCTACTCCTGGTCATTTTCCCAAAGAAAATGAAAACACTAATTTAAAAAGATAGATGCACCTTTATGTTTATTGAAGCATCATTTACAATAACCAAATATGGAAGCAACCTAAGTGTTCATCAATAGACAAATAAGTAGGGAAAATGTGGCATATATATACAATGGAATGTCACTTTGCCATAAAAAGGATGAGTTTGTGCCAATTGATACAACAGGGATGGACCTAGAAGGTATCACACTAAGTGAAATAAGTCAGACTGAGAAAGACAAATACCATATGATTCCACTCATAAATGGAATCTAAAAAATAATAATAATAAATGAATAAGCAAACAAAAAGCAGAATCAGGCCTATAAATACAGAAAACAAACCAATGGTTGCCAGAGTAGAAGGGGGTAGAGAATTGGGCAAAATGGATGAAGGACAATGGGAGATACAGGCTTCCAGTTATGGAATGAATGTCATGGGAATAAAAGTCACAGCATAAGGAATACAGTCAATGATAGTGGAACAGTGATTAACAGGACAGCTCCATTTGTGGTGAACATAGCATAATGTATAAAATTTTCAAATCACTAAGTTGTACACCTGAAAGTAATGTAACATTGTATGTCAACTATACAAAAAAAAAAAAAAAAAAAAGCACATATTTCAGCAGACCTTAACTGAGAGAGTAAGAGCAGTGGTGGTTGTGGGAAGGAAGTCACAGGTTTAAATAGCCTTTTTTGTCCTTAGAATGGATGACCACATTAACCAATTCTTCCCATAATAGTGTGAGTTTTTTGTTGTTGTTTTGTGTTTTGTGTTTTTTTTTTTTTTTTCCCCCCCGGACTTAAGTAGTATTGTGATAATGGCCAGCTTGAAATCATACGGTCATTTCTCTTTGTACTTGGAATAAAACCTTGCATTCTATGGCCTCCACTTCTCTAACCTCATCTCATTCACACAAGGTCCAGGAATATAAGCCTGGACTTGATTGGACCATAGCTTTCCCTCTCCAGGACTTCTAACATGCTGGCCTCTCTGTCTGAAAAGCTCCAAACCCAATGTTTTATCATCTTTTATATATTAGCTTAGATGTTGCTTTCTCAGAGATAGCTTTCCTGTTCACCCACTGTAAATTTCTCATATCCAGATATCTCATTTTGTTTGCTCTAAATTTTTACCCTACTTATTTTTGTTTATTCTTACTTTAACAATACTTATCTCCCTCACTGGACTGTAACATACTTCATGGTAAAATCCATGTCTGCTTCGTGTATCCAAAACATATCTCCACAGTTAATAAATAGTAAATGAATATTAAATGAGTGTTACATGAATATTAAATGAATAAATGAATGAGATACTGAAGTTATTGTGAGGAATGTGCTCTGGGGAGAAGATCATGAGTTTGGTTCTGAATATTTGGATCATGATATGCTTACAAGGTATAGGTCATCATCAGCCCCACTATCTTCATCATTAGTCTAACCAGCCCCACCATGATTTGAGCATTTAATGTGGGCAAACCAAGAGCCCTACATACAAGTTTTTAGTTTACCTTCATAAAAATTCTATGAGGAAATAAAATTTAGAAGTTAATTGTAATTTAAATTCAGGTTTTTCTAACTCAGAATTCACTGTCCTTATCACTATGATGTATTGCTAGAGTTTCAAGACAATCTAAACTTAAAAAAATATATTAATCCTTGAAATTATGCAAAGTAGAGAAGATACATAAAATTATTAATAATGCAGAGCAAATGACTAATGTATAGGCAGCATTTATACATATCACATATTAATTTTTATTTTATTACACATATGTGTAAATATATGGATTAATGCCAATGGTTAAGAACAAAACTCAATTGGTTGTATATATAAAGAAATGAAAGCCTTGCTTCATCCCTTACTCCACAAATCTCACATTTCTCTTTCCTGCATAAGTAGCTTTGGTTAAAGTTCAGTGTATACAATTCTGGATATATGTAGATGATAGATGATGGATGATAGATAAGATGATAGATAGATAGATAGATAGATGATAGATAGAACTCCTAGTCACCACTAGTTTTGATCTTTGAATTATGTCCTTTATCTTTATTGAATTCTATGTCACACATGAAGAGAAATACACTCCTCTTCCACAACTTGAATTTTCCCAGTTCCCTTAAGTTTTATTCTCATTATCTCTGCTTTATAATATATGTGTATGAAGAGATTAAAGAGGGAGCAATAGATTTCATACATATAATGCATGCTGTCTGAAATTTTTAAATATTTCTAGCTGTAATACAGATATATATGTATGTATACATTTGTGTATATATATATTTATTTTTGTAACCCTATTGCTTAGCAAGATATCTTTATCTAGTGATTTCCTGTAATGTTAAGTGCCTTTAGCTCACATCTCACATCTTTTACTCAAAATAGAATTTTCTTTCCATATTTTTCCTTCAAACCTCTCAAAATTTGTTCCTATATCTTTTTCAATCATCTAAAATATTAATTCCAGTTTAAAAATATTAAATTTAGGGCGCCTGGGTGGCTCAGTTGGTTAAGCGACTGCCTTCGGCTCAGGTCATGATCCTGGAGTCCCTGGATCGAGTCCCGCATCGGGCTCCCTGCTCGGCAGGGAGTCTGCTTCTCCCTCTGACCCTCCCCCCTCTCATGTGCTTGCTCTCTCTCATTCTCTCTCTCTCAGATAAATAAATAAAAAATCTTTAAAAAAATATATTAAATTTAGATTAAGATTTTTTCAGCATTAATTTACTTAGCTCTAAATTTTGTATGTTTCTTTACTCAACAGTGTTTCTTATGTATTTTTCCTGTATTTAGAATTATTTTTTTTCATTTTGCTTAAGAATATTTATGTATAATAAGAAAAAAAAAAGAGAATCTTTCTGTATAATGCTGTCAGAGTTCTTTACTGGAAAACTATTATGTCTGAAAATGCTATATTTTATTCCTCTAACATAAATCATACAGATGGGTAAAAGATTTCAAATTAAAAAACAAATTTTATAAATGAAGACATCACTCCACATTTTCTAACATGTAGATTCACCAGACATTATCCCTGCCTTCCTTAATTAATTACCCGGTTGGTCTCCCATGGCTAGTTTTCTCCTATTCACCATTGATTTTGATATTTGAGTTCTTTCTCTTCCTCTGTATTGAATTTTGTGTTCAATGTTCTCCACTTTCTCCCCCTTCCTTGGGTTTTATCTTCATTCTCTGCTTCATAACTTCCAGAAAGTTTTTTTTTTTTTTTTTCCATCATTCTGATCAGCTGGTTTCATCTCTGTTGTTTTCAGTGGCTACTTAGATTTTTTTCCCCTCTATTTCATGTATGGGTTCCATTCGATTTTGGATTGGGTGAAACTTTATTTATTCAATTAGATATCTTGGATTTAAATTCTCCATTAGACTTAAAGTATGCAGATTCCTTTATTTCCTTCAAGTACACTGGGGTCAATACACAAACTAGGCAATAGAGTTCCACAGAGCACGCATGACTCTTCTTAATTCATCTAATATGCTGTCTGTACTCTCTAATGACCAAGTAGTCTCCAGAATCTTATGGCTCATTGCACTGTTTTTCCAAAATCAAGACCTCAGTTATGTTCCAAACTTAATAATAATAAGGATATAGTAGAATTTATATCATTGAGAAAAGGTACTATCACTCAACTATTGTTGAGTGCAACCTTGCAATTTATGTCACACTAAAAGTAAGAGAAATGCACTCCTCTTCCACAACTCATTTTTAAAACTGGTGATTTTCCATCCATATTGTGTGTTGTCTAAGTCCCACCAATGTCTAGCTTACTCATATACCCTCCAAGATCTCAATTAAATTAGTTAAACATAACCTAAGTGATTGGATAACACAGTATTACAAATATGAAAGAAGGAAAAAAATACTTTTTTTCCACCTCACACTCAAATGATAGGCCTGTACAGAGGTTCCAGACCATATTCTGCATTGATACAACATTATACTCTTGGAGATAGCAATGGCAAAAATGTAGATATGCAAATACACTGCAAAGAATTCACAAGTTTTTCACACAGCAGATACGAGATTGTTGAATGGCAGAGTCATAGCCTGCTACAGCCAGCAGGGATGTTTGATAACGTGTTATGTGACATATGAAGTTAACACAAAATCAGTGACTTCTGTGTGGCTAGGAGTTTTTTTAGGCTATACGCAGCCTCAATTTATTCTTTTCCGACAAAAAGGTGAAACTGACTATGAACTCATTAAACAGGGCCACTTAAACAGAGAAGGGAACCAGCATGAAGAGAAGGGAAAAAGCATAAAGGATTTAGCACACAATTGAGAATATCGAGGCAAAAAACAACTGCAGTGGACATTTTTTAGAGTGTACCTGAAGAACAGCTGATTGCCTTATGTTCTAGAATTGATTGTCCAGATTTGCTTATTATCTATTAAAAACAGCAGTAGCTAGAACTAGAGAAATGCAGAGAAACAAAAATATCTCTCAAATGCAATGAATGACATTTGGGGACTAATGAGGGTTACAGATGTGACTTGCAAACAAGACTTTTTAAAAGTTAAAAGATATTCAACATCTGTTGATAACGCTTATCTCTGTGTAGTAGGATATGTAAATGTATTTCTTACTACTTTTTATTATTGCTTTTGTGAATTTTCCAGTTTTACGAAAGTTAAGTATGAATTACTTTGCAAAACGAAAAGGGTTTTTTTGTTTGTTTGTTTCTTTTGATTTTTTTAAGAAGGAAAATCAGAAGATAACTGAGGATTGAGGGAATGAAGAACCAGAAGAGAAGCAGTTCGTGAACTTACACTTGTTTGTCTAGGTCACTGGTGATGAAAATTTGGGCATTAACATCAGAATTAAACTAAATATCATTGTTAGTTTTCTGGGTGCATATTTGTAAAGTTGACTAGTTTGCATATAATGTATTCTTTTTTAAAATAATGTATTCTTCACTGTGATTTAATTCAACTTCAACTAAAATATTCTGCAGGTTAAAAAAAAAAAATCAAGTGAAGTACCTTTTGTGTATGGTTATACCTAAATATCTGAACAAGAGTAGTTCCACATGACAGTTACAGTTTTGGGTATGATTTTCCCAGAGGCTATTGCTATTATTTATTTATGTTTGCATTATACTGTAGTTTATTAGGCATGCAATAGCTATTATTGCTACTGTAATGTACACACCTTAATTAAAAAATACCTTATTGTTAAAAAATGCTAACTGTTGTGGTCTCTGGGTGACTCAGTCCTTAAGCGTCTGCCTTTGGCTCAGGTCATGATCCCAGGGTCCTGGGATCGAGCCCCGCATCAGGGTCCTTGCTCAGCAGGAAGCCTGTTCTCCCTCTCCCACTCCCCCTGTTTGTGTTCCCTCTCTCGCTGTGTCTCTCTCTGCCTGGTGATGGGTATTAAAGAGGGCACGTACTGCATGGAGCACTGGGTGATATACGCAAACAATGAATCATGGAACACTACATCAAAAACTAATGATGTAATGTATGGTGATTAACATAACATAATAAAAAAATTAAAAATAAATAAATAAAATCTTAAAAAAATGCTAATCATTATCCAAGCTTTCAGTGAGTCATAGTCATTTTGCTGGTGGAGGGTCTTGCCTTGAAGTTGACGGCTGCTGGCTGATCAGGGTGGTAGTTGCTGAAAGTTGAGGTGGCTATGGTAATTTCTTTAAATGAAAGAACAATGAAATTTGCCACATTAGTTGACTCTCCCTTTCAGGAATGATATGATTCTGTTTGATAGTATTTTACCCACAGTCAAACTTGTTTCAAAGTTGGAGTCAATCCTGCCAAATCCTGCCACTGCTTTCCCAAGTTTATGCAATATTCTAAACCTTTTGGTCTTGTTTCAACAACCTGCACAGCATCTTCACCAGGAGTAGATTCCATCTCAAGAAACCACTTTCTTTGCTCATCCATAAGAAGCAACTCCCCATCCATTAAAACTCTATCATGATATTGCCACAATTCAGTCCCATACTCAGGGTCCATTTCTAACTCTAGCTCTCTTGCTATTCATACCACATCTGCAGTTACTTTCTCGAGTGAAGTCCCAAAACCCTAAAAAAAACATCCATGAGGGTTAGAATCAGCTTCTTCTAAATACATGTTAATGTTGATATGATGATCTCTTCCTATGAATCATGAATGATTTAAATGGTTTCTAGAATGGTAAATCCTTTCCAGAAAGTTTTTAATTTACTTTTCCCAGATTCAGCACAAGAATCGCTATCTACGGCAGCTATAGCCTTATGGAATATGTTTCTTAAACAGTAAGATTTGAAAGTCAAAATTATTCTCTAATTCACGGACTGCAGAGTGGGTATTGTATTAGCAGGCATGAAAACAACATTCATCTTGGTGTTTGTCTCCATCAGAACCCTTAGGACATTAGGTGCATTCTCAATGATCAATCATATTTTGAAAGGAATCTTTTTTTCTGAGCAGTAGGTGTCAACAGTGGGCTTAAAATATTCAGTAAACCACAATAAATAGATATGTTGTCATCCAAACTTTGCTGTTCCATTTATAGAGCACAGGCAGAGTAGATGTAGCATAATTCTTAAGGGCCCTAGGATTTTCAGAGTGGTCAATGGGCACTCTGATGCTCATTGTAGCTTTACAACTTTACAATCAGCTAGTCAATGAGCAAAATGTGACTCAGAGACACAAAGTGGCTTCAACTTAAAGTCACCAGGTGCATTAGCCCTAACAAGAGAGTCAGCCCTTCTTTTGAAGTTTTGAAATCAGATGTTGACTTCTCCTCTCTAGCTGGGAAAGTCCTGGATGGCATCTTATTCCAACAGAAGGCTGTTTTATCTGCATTGAAAATATGTTGGTTAATGCAGCCACCTTCATTAGTTAGTTAGATCTTCTGGATAATTTGCTGTAGCTTCTACATCAGCACTTGCTGCTTCACTTTGCGCTTTGATGTTATGGAGATGGCTTCATTCCTTAAACCTCATGAACCAACATCTTCTGGCTTCAAACTTTTCTTCTGCAGCTTCCTTGCCTTGCTCAGCCTTCATAGAATTGAGAAGAGTTAAGGTCTTCCTCTAGATTAGGCTTTGGCTTAAGGGAATGTCATGGCTGGTTTGATCTTCTCTTCAGACCAGTAAAACTTTCTCCAAATCAGACTCCACATGAGTCTGTTTTACTTTCTTTTTTTTTTTTTAAGATTTTTTAATTTATATATTTGACAGAGAGACACAGTGAGAGAGGGAACACAAGCAGAGGGAGTGGGAGAGGGAGAAGCAGGCTTCTCACTGAGCAGGGAGCCCGATGCGGGGCTCCATCCCAGGACCCTGGGATCATGACCAGAGCTGAAGGCAGACGTTTAACAACTGAGCCACCCAGGCACCCCTCTGCTTTACTTTCTTATAATTCATGTGTTCCCTGAAATAGTACTTTTAATTTTTCTTTTTAGAAACTTATCATTAGCTTTCACAACTTGTCTGTTTAGTACAAGAGTACTAAGAGAAAGAGTACAACTTTCTCCCTATATTGGCTTTCCACATGCCTTCCTCACCAAGATTAATCATTCTAGCTTTTTTTTTTCTAGCTTTTTTTTTTAAGATTTTATTTATTTATTTGACAGAGAGAGACACAGTGAGAGAGGGAACACAAGCAGGGGGAGTGGGAGAGGGAGGAGCAGACTCCCCACTGAGCAGGGAGCCCAATGTGGGGCTCAATCCCAGGACCCCGGGATCATGACCTGAGTCAAAGGCAGACGCTTAATGACTGAACCACCCAGGCGCCCCAAGCTTTTGATTTAAAGTGAGAGACATGCGACTCTTCCTTTCACTTGAACACTTAGAAGCCATTATAAGGTTTTTAACTGATTTAATTTCAATATTGTTGTGTCTTAAGGGATAGGGAGGCCTGAGGAAAGGGAAAGAGATTGGGGAAATCACCATTTGGTGGAGCAGTCAAAATACGCATTTATTAAGTTGCTGTCTTATATGGGCACAGTTTGTGGCATCCCCAAACAATGATAATAGTAACATCAAAGATCACTGATCACAGATCACCATAATGAATATAATAACAATGAAAAAGTTAGAAATGTTGTAAGAATTACCAAAATGTGACTCAGAGACACAAAGTGAGCAAATGTTGGAAAAATAGTGCTGATAAACTTCCATGGCACAAGATTGCTACAAACCCTGAATTTGTAAAAAACACAATATCTGTGAAGCACAGTTACATGAAGTACAGTAAAACAAGGTATACCTCTACATTTCCATACATTTTGTGGAGAGACCATTATAGAAGTTAGTTGGTATTTGTGTACCAGAGAGAAAGACTTGTGCCTAAGGCTCTTTCTTTTATGATTCTATGGGTTTGCAATAAGTCTTAATTTGAAATTCATGAATATAAAGTATCCTGTTATATCAAATGTATGTAGTAGATATTATACATAATATTAATAACAACAGAAAAATGGGTTTAGTAGTAAATCAAACTAAGAATACATTCCAGAGTATTATTAGACTTTGTAGTTTTATATTTTATTTTTAGCTTTTTATATTGAAAGTTTGAAGCTAAATTATGTTAATACAGAGAGGATATAAATATACTAAAAGTCTTTGGAACAATTTCCAAACAACATTAACTCTTTCAAGCTATTTAGTTAGTTCTTACTGCAGTACACATAAATAGGAAATCTGGGGCTTGAAAAAAATGAAATCTCTAAATAAATAGAAACTTAGAATGTTGAAAAGATGGTTGAAGATGAGGTATGCAACAGGCAGAAAAAAAATGAAACCTAAGCAACTCAGTTGGAAACTAGAGATTGCACTTAGTAGGCAATTTTGGCCAAGTAACTAACACATCTCCATCATCATCTTTTTGCTCCTTGTCAGTGGAGTTTTGGCTGTGCTTGGTATCCATGCTCTTTAGCATGTACGGCTAGGAGTTGAGATTTAAAGGGGGGTGGACACAAACCTAGCCATCAGGATCCATTTTCCTTAGCAGTGGTAAATATAAACAAAGTCATATAGAGCATTTTAGCTAATAATGTAAAGAAAAATTCCTCTGGGGGATTTATGGGAAGCATTCCTTTGGTTTGAGACACACAGGAAATGTTGATCTCTTCTGGAAGCTGTTGTGTCTGAATGGGATAAACAAAATTATTTGCAGATACTCTGTGATCATGAGGGGTGTGATGGGTTGAATTGTGTCCTCCAAAAACTGTGTTAGAGACCTAATCCCCAGTAAATGTGGCCTTATTTGGACATAAGGTTTTTGCAAATATAATCAAGTTAAGATAAGATTATGTTGAATTGGGTGAGCCCTAATCCAAAATGACTAATGTCCTTAAAAGAGGAGGAGAGGCAGTGATACATAGGGAGAACTCTGTGTGATGAAAGAGGCAGAGATTGGACTGATGTAGCTGCAAGCCAAGGAATGACAAGGATGGACAGCTATTACCAGAAGCTGGGAAGAGACAAAGAAGCTTTCTACCCAGAGTCTCAGTGGGAGCATAGCCCTGCTGACACCTTGATGTTGTACTTCTAGCCTCTGGAACTGTGAGAGAAAAATTTGCTGTTGTTTTGAGCTACCCAGTTTGTGATAAATTGTTACAGCAGTTCTTGGAAATGGATATAAAGTGTACTAACCTTAAGGACAAAGCTGACAGCCATAATGATAGGGTGGAAAAAATAGATGGGACTTGGAGTCATTTAAAATGATATCAAGCCATCCTACTAATCAACCCTAGAACCACTCTAAATTCTTATTATGAGGGTTAATATAGCATTTAATACTTATTTGGTTTTCTATAATCTATAGCAAATACATTTTTCATATATAATGCATTGATATTAAACTTTTCCTCTGCTTTCTTCCCATCTCAATAAAATAACCATATGATATTATGGTATTAAACTTTTCATCTGCTTTCTTTCCATCTCAATAAAATAACCATAGTTACGATAATATACAAAATCAATGAGCACAGATGACTTTTTATAAAATAAGTGCAAATGCACCAAATGCTAGATCATTAAAAATATATAAATACATATAGTCCTCATTTTATCTGGTTCTGCCATATATGCATTTCAGTTGCCACAATTTAGTTAAAGAAAACCAACCCCACAACTACACGGTTCAAATTTTAGTTACCATGCTATATTAACTAAGAGTAATTGCATAAAATACAACTTTGCTACCGGCACTTACATTTGCAAGTTACTATGTAACTAACAGATTTGCATCATGACCAGAGACCAATCACACCTTTCTTTCAAAGTCAGTTAGTGATTGGTCACTGTACAGCTGTTAGTTCATACACAGATAAGTATGTAGTTATGTTGTCTCTTTGTGTCCCCATAATTAATCCACGTGTCAGTTTATAGATATGAAAAATCAGACGATGGAATTAGTCACTAAAGATAAAAATACATCAATGAAACAAACTGATAATACCAAAAGTGAAATTCAAATTGAATGTAAAACTGAGTTATGGAAGAAATCGCAGGTTGCGACAGTATGATGCTGAGGCAGGTGGAGAGATTCTCCATATGCAGCCTCAAGACCTTATGAAGGTGACCTTATTGATGTCAATGAGGAAAGTGGTTGTGATGAAAAGTATGAATACGTCACAGAGGAAGTGACACTGGCAAAAAAACCCTCTTGGATATATTTTACATTGAAAGCACAAAGGATAAAAGGCCAGAAACTAAGACAATCTGAGGAGTATGACAATTTGTCAAGGCATAGAAAAGCCTCTCCCCCTGTAAGTTATATGATGAGAAGAAAAAGACAAAGGCATTGTTCAAAATACTTTTGATATCTTTTTACAGAGAAATAAAACACTTTAATTCTCAATGTTTCTAATGTTTTAAATCACAGTGTAAATAAATATTTATTTCACTATTTTTTCATTTCATTATATATTCATGAGCAACAGTAAAAGAGTTTTTAATATTTTGACAATTTTTTTTAAAGATCACAGGGCAATTTTAATTTCCCCATTTACTATTAAGATCACTTTGTACAGCTTCAGGTTACATGGATATTTTTACGGTCTTGTATTACCATGTAAAATGCGGACTGTTTGTACTTTCATAAGCAAAAAAAAATCCATTTTTTTCCAAAATTTCAATTTTTTCCCAAAAATTTCATTATTTTCTATTGCTGTTTAGAATAATTTAGAATATGTCTATACTAAGAAATCTCAAAAAAACCGAGCTTGGAATATTTCTCTTGCATACAATAATTCTTCCCTAAGAACGTGAAGACATGACATTAGCAGCCGGCAACAAAAGCCTTGCTTTTACGGACGGAACATAAACCATCTTCAGAGAACGTGAAGAATGACCAAGCAGGCCACTCTATTATCGTGGTGAAACAAACCAGAGACAAGGACTCTCTTCAACCACAACAGAAGTTTTCTTATTCTTCCAACATGACCTATAATTGTTTTTTTACCAATGACAAACCTGTCCCCACTTTGACTCTCCTCCATCCCAAAACAACGTGATTCTCAACTGCCAAATTATTCCTGTTTTCTGGCAGCATTCAGTTCAGACCTAGACCCCACTTCCTTAAAGTCTTCCTTGTAGTCACTCACCATAAGCTCAAATTCTATCATAATCACCCCCAAACTACTTCCTACCAAGATGCTCTTTTCTTCCTCTGATACGTATTCAAATTCAATAAGGAGCCAATTCAATGAATCTTTCTGGGATTTTACCATGACTGTGTTCCTGGTGGCCCTTGGCTGATAGGCGTCAACAAAACCAAATTGCACTAAGGGAAAAGAGAAGCCTTTACAAATATAAAAACTGACATAAGACTGGCTCATTTTAGAACAATTGTATACTGTAGTGATAGAGCCTAAAAAACATCATGTTATTTTAATAGTGGATTTCTCCTGCTCTGTGTGAAGAATGAACACATGTAGGGATTTGTGAATATATGTAATAAGGCAAATGGAGTGCACTGTAGAAAATTATCTTATTTTGTAAATGGAAGTAATACTGAGATACTTAATATTTTAGTCAAATGAGTATTTTTTCAGACATTTTATAACTTGACCTTAGAGAAACAGAGAATAGAAATACTGTATATGATATTATTCTTATAAATAAGAAAATGTATTTCTCACATAATGCAGAAAATGACAGGGTAAATTACTGCCTGTTTCATTTTGTATTTAGTGTGGTACATTCCTAAAAATTACTTCTATTGAATTTCTCATATTTGTCATTCATGGTTTAGGTGTTACTACTTACATCAGTAATATGTTTTCAATTAATGCTTTTGTTTTAAAAATTCAATTTTAGAAGTTACAATTTTGCCAATGATACATATAATTGGTTCCAGTGGCCTACACTTAAATGTGATACATGTTTATTTCCTGAGGAAAAAAAAGGAAAAATATTAGTCAGTACTTGTATTTTAGAATGAATTTAACAATAACAATATTCCTTAAACAGCAAGAATATTGTTTCAGGAAGAAGACATTCTTATCAAAGAGCACAGCATTTTTTTTTTTTTTTTTAAAGATTTTATTTATTTGACAGAGAGAGACACAGCGAGAGAGGGAACACAAGCAGGGGAGTGGGAGAGGGAGAAGCAGGCTTCCCGCCGAGCAGGGAGCCCGATGTGGGACTCGATCCCAGGACCCCGGGATCATGACCTGAGCCGAAGGCAGACGCTTAACGACTGAGCCACCCAGGCGCCCGAGCACAGCAATTTTTAATTAACTCAGGGGAACATTTCATAAACACCATGTAAGGAAAATTCTAAAATAATCAAGTTGTAAGATTAAAAAGATACACATTTTTAGTATCAAAACCAAAGAAAGTCCCTCCAAACATGACTTTTGTACAAAGTTAAAAGCAAAAAGTCAAAGGATAATCTTACTTTCCTGAATGTGTTTTTCTTATTAAGTATAGAAACGTGATTTTACATTGACTATTTACTAACAGATATTCAGCTAAACGTATTAGGCAGCCTTGAGCATTCCTTGTGCTATTTATCTATGATTATTCTTTAATATATGGCTTGCTCTGGTGCCATTTACGTTTTCTTTATCTGTTTGCTCATTTGTACTGTTTTGCATTTATTCAGGAAATGCAAGTGGCTGATGAAACCATAAAACATTGTTCACCGATTGCGACTAATGAATAAAAGAGTTCAGTGCAAATGTGAGCAGGGTTATTGTTTTCTACAAGACTCATAAATGTAAATACTTGAAAAGGAAATTGAAAAATGTAGCTGCTAAGTGAAGCATGTTTCTGGAGCTTTCTTTTGTAATGCCATTCTGAAGTATCTCTGTATCAATCAAGATACCAACCCTGTTGAAATCCATTAGATATCGTACTTCATGCAAAACATTATTATTTTTTTTTTTGTCAGTGGTAATAATCTTTGTTCCTTAAAGAGAATTTGGAAATGGATTTTTATGATAAAAACATTGGCCCACTTGAGAACACTACTTGATTCAAGGTATTTATTAAAGCATTTTTAACAATTCTAAAATTCATAAGAAAGTAAATGAGAAGCCAGAGAGGTCGGAAGGTGAGGAAATCAGTAAGTATACATGGGAACATTAATGGTTACACTTCCAGAAATTTAGTGCATCTGCATTCAAGAATATCGATTGTCAAAAAAAGAAAAAAGAAAAAAGAACATTGATTATCAGCCCTTTGAAGTTGTCTCCCCTTGAACAAATATCCTTCTTCACAACAGGAAAAATAATACATATTTTATATAGATGTTTAGATGACTAAGTAAGATAATGCATATGGAGTAGTTTTTGCCCAGCATTTACTCGCCAATATTTTGATATATCTGTATAAAATGTCTGAAGACTTTGACTTAATCAATATAATGGAAGTAAAATTGGTTCTAGTGTTTTCAACTGAAAATTTAATTAATTGTCTGATAATTAAATAAAAAGTATGATAATCAAATTCAATAATGAATCTACTCAAGGGCGCCTGGGTGGCTCAGTCGTTAAGCGTCTGCCTTCAGCTCAGGTCATGATCCCAGGGTCCTGGGATCGAGTCCCACATCGAGCTCCCTGTTCGGCGGGAAGCCTGCTTCTCCCTCTCCCACTCCCCCTATTTGTGTTCCTGCTCTCGCTATCTCTCTCTCTGTCAAATAAATAAATAAAATCTTAAAAAAAAAAAAGACTCAAAAAAAAAAAAATGAATCTACTCAGATGGATTGATAATGAAGAGATGTCTTTTTGCTAATTCACAGCCTATAATAGTTTATGTGCAATTGTCGCAGGAAAGATCATCATAGGAAACTAACCTAAGACTAGAGATTCTGGTTCTGCCTCATTCTGTCCCATATCTGTGCAAAGTGGTGCTCACTTTGAATATATGTCCAGAATGTCATATTGTCCCTGCATCCACATAAAGGATCTTTGACATTGGAACCCTCCTCTCTGCTCTGATTTCAGAAAGAGTAGATTCAAAGCTTTTGCTCTAACTTCTTTTTCTCAGCTCTTAATGGTATTCACTTTAAAGAGGTAAAATTTTCATCAAAACTCCTTAGTGTCTCTGAATTTCTATTTTAGATTCATCTGTGGATTTTTGCTCAAATTGTGTGACAATAAATGCTAGGCTGTCCCATATGAGAGAAATAATTGAAAAGCATCTTACAGTCTCTGATGATTAAATTAAAGCTTTTGATAAGGAACAAATGTGCTAGTTGGTTTAAAAGCCCCAATAAACTTGAGTTTATACATTTGAAATTAACATTTCAACAAGATTTGTTGATCTTCTGACCTTATTTGTGCTAAATATGGGTCTGTCTTCAAGTTAATGCATAATTTTATACTCTGGGGACTTAAATTAAATGCCAAATAACTTCAAAAGCTAAAATTAATTGCAAAAATGAAAAGAAGACACACATCAAAGATTCATTTTTTTTTTTTTTTTTTTTATTTTTAAAGATTTTTTATTTATTTATTTGAGAGAGAGAGAATGAGAGAGAGCAAGCACATGAGAGGGGGAGGGTCAGAGGGAGAAGCAGACTCCCTGCCGAGCAGGGAGCCCGATGCGGGACTCGATCCAGGGACTCCAGGATCATGACCTGAGCCGAAGGCAGTCGCTTAACCAACTGAGCCACCCAGGCGCCCCAAAGATTCATTTTTAAAGTTGATATCTACATAGCATTTTATACCCGTTTAAAACTGTTAGCTTATCACTTATTTAGCCTCCCTTAACAATTAAAAGCTTGATATACTACAAAAGTGCACTTGTGGGTAAAAATAGTACCCACTATTAAATTCTTCTTACCCTGAATACTTTAAATTAAAAATATGCTATGAAATTTATGACACCCAATTTTTACTCCAAGAGTTTACAATTTATTTTTATGAAATATCAAATAAGTATCTAAATATTTATCATTATGATCTTTTTTAGTGTTCAGAAAAAGAAAAAAAATATTAACTGAACCAAAGAAATGTAATGTTGTGTTGGTTGAGTTATATAAATAATTTTGTAATTTAAATATTCTTAGATATTTAAATATTTCTTTTTCATGATTACACTGTAGGGACAGATATTTTCAAGTAAAACTAATTTTTTCATTAACTTTTAGGGACAGTAACAATTTATATTTATAGAGGGAGACTATTCTCATTACTCACTTTTCTCATAAGGTATTGCTTTTATTTTCCTTTTAAACAAGAAAATTTTACTTTTATAAAAATATCCAAGAAGTTTAGTAAAGGATCTGGATTTTTGCCTAAATAATGTCAAGTGTTTATACGATAGAGAATAGATGGTCATACATTTCAATTTTTATACAGATGTTTAGTATAGTAAAAAGCAATTTTAGGTACATATTACTTGTGGGAGAGTTTATTCTTTTTTTGTAATTTGTGGCACAGTAATATAAAATTTCTGGCAAAAATCCAATGGAAAATTCAACATATGTAATTATTGTATTAGAAAACATCTATTTTTTTATAGAGGGGAAGAAATAAAAATTTCAATTCTGCACTGTAACTTTGTTGAAGCATTTTGGGATAGGTGGAATTAGGACAGATGTCAAAGTCACTTTTTAGACCTCCATTATGAACATGTATTTATTTATTCTTTATAGCTATAATAATAAGAATTTTCATTTCATTTTTCTGAACTTTTTTGTTTGTTAAGTCCTTTTCATACCTACTATATATATATATATATATATATATATATTTTTAGTAGCCTAGTGAAGTGAGTAGGGCTGGTACCAAAAATTGGCATATGTTCATTAAATATTAATTTTTATAGCCATTGTTCTAAGGAAGGAAGTGAGAAGAATTCAGAAGAATTCAAATATATCACTCATATAGTGGGTTGTGGTGGCTCATTTTTTAAATTGCTTATAGCACCTGGAATATTTGAAATAATCTTTTTTGGTTGAATTGCTTTCCACAAAACGATATGCTGAATTCCTAATCCCTAGTACCACTGAATGTGACCTTATTTGGAAATAGGAAAATCACAGGTATCATTAGTTAAGATGAGTTAATACTGAAATAGGGTGGACTCCTACTGTAATATGACTGGTATCACATGAACACACAGACACATGGGGAGGATGGCATGTAAACACGGAAAATTGGAATGAAGTATTTACAAGCCAAAGAATGGCAAAGATTGTCAGCAAATGGACCAGAAGCTAGGAAGAGGCAAAGAAGTAGTCTTCTATAAGCCTCAGAGGGAGCATGATATTGCTGACACGTTGATTTCAAACCTTTAGCCTCCAGAACTGTGATACTATATATTTCTATTGCTTTAAGGCACCCAGCAGCACTAGGAAGTTCTAATGACTCTAAAATAAATTAGGTAAACTTTGTATTTAATACTCTGCATTTTTATGTTATAGGTCTTACCACAACTTATTTTAATATTTCATTCTCTCTCCTCAAAAGAATCTAATCTTCATTGGAATAGAAACTGCTTTCATTCTCCATAACTTGTAAATAGAGGACCCCAAATATATATTTAGTGAATACTCGAAAAGTTGTATAATATTCAAATTTCATCACTGGATAGTGTACATGATATCACTTCTCAAAACTATTAAGTAATAATTTCTAAACAGTAGTTCAGAAAGAAAAAGAAGAAGCAATGGAAATAAGGGAAGCTGAAGGCTTCACTTTGGAGAACTACCAGCAGTTACTTAGCTGTACCAACATTGCTACCTATCGGTGACCAAAGCAAGAGGCCTATTTGGAAAGATCAAGGCCAGTTGGATAAATTGATTACCTCCATTATGGATATATACTAATCTATGGGACAGTATTATGGGGTATGGATTTCTAAAAGGTATGTGCACTGTGTGTATATAAATGAGAATGTATCTATAGAAAATATGTGTAGAGCTTTAAATGTTTATTGTAACATAATCCATGAGCTCATGGTTTTGCTTTCTAATTCATGTAAATGAAAAAAGAAAATCACTCAAATAGAAAAGTTAGAATTTTTGGCCAAAGTCTAAATAATATGGAATAACTCAACCAAACTTCCTTAGCACAAAAAGCATTGCTAAAGGACTGGACCTAGGGTTTGTTTGTTTATTGTTTTTTAACCATAGTTCATTTTTTTGCCACTTGCATTTGTTTACATTGTCTCCAATGTAGGAAGTTGGTCACAACTAGTTTAATAAGAAAATACGTAAAATCAGCTAATAGAATATAAGATAAACATAAAAAGAATGAAACATCGATAAAATCCAGCAAAGTGGTATTAGCCAAAAAATAAAACTGAGTTCCCCTTCTGGTTAGAAGGTAGAAGGATAATGAAAGATTGTCACTCCTACTAAAGTAATAGATAATTACAGGACAAACAACAACAATAAAACATTTCTTCAAAGAAAAGTGTTTGACATAATGATATCTGAAAGAACTAAATTTTAGAGTCACGCAAGCACTTTTTAGTGACAGAGGTCACTTTTATCCCTAGGGCCAATCGCTGAGGTAGCACACATACTAGGCCTAAGAAGAAGCCCACCAGAGGACAGTTTTTGCTCAGGTGAGGAAAAATCCAGGCAAACGTTTGACAAAGCTGGGTTGGTGTTTCAGATTTAAGTTTGGAGGAATCTCAAAAGCAAAAATAATCTCTTTGTGAAGTAATTCTCTTTAGAGGAATTTTTTCCAGTAATCAGAGGGTATGGGTCAGACTAGAGGTGAATAGCAACAACACTGCAAAAATATCTCTCACCTCACTGTTCTGTTCCAACAAAAGCCCAGAAAGTTGTCACTTCTGTCCTTATCATAAGAAAGGAGGCAGAAAAAACTGTAATTGAATGACTCTTTTTAGATCCTTCAGACAGTTGAGGTCACAGGGCAAACTATCACAAGGCAATCTGGAGAGTCATAATCAAGATCAGTTTGTTATAAACTAGTAGAAACACAAGTATTCCTACTGGATGAATTGCTGGAGGCTGAGTGTGGATTACCTGGAGAGGGAAAACTCCTATCAGTCCTGTGTTAGGAGGAACTCCAAGTTTTTGTGAGTTTTACCGCCAGGGACCCCACCAGCTACTCACAATAAAGATCAGAAAAAAATCCCTCAAGTTTCTGGTCAGGGGGTGAGTGTGGGGGTGGGATGTGGCAACTGTTTTGACATACACTTAGATAATCAGATTATTCTACATGACAAAGGCCTACTTTCCCAGGGAAACTACTAGCTCTTTCCCTGGGGGAAGAACCATTTGCACACTCCTGTTTCCTCTTGCCTTCTTGTCTTACCTAAGGTTGGAAATAGTGATGCTAAGAATTGCTTTTGATTGTTATAGCCCAGGGACTCAGACTCACTAAAAGACTGATACTTAATCATAAGTATATAGAATGCTTACCTTCTACTAAACCTTAGACCACGTCTATTAAAGTAGGAGTTGCTGTTGAAGTACAATAGACAGGAGGAGACAGAGTAGGAGAAAGGAAAAAAAAAAAAAAAAAAGGAGGCAACAAGTACATACAGAAGCTAAAGTCTCTGGATTCTGTGAATACAGAAAACACTAAACATAACCCAGCTTCTAGTCACATTGTCACATTTACCTAACTAAAGCCTTATTTTCCTCATTCCTTTACCTAAATCTCATGTCTATGTTTTTTGCCTTCTTACTTTCTCTGAAATACAACTGGAGTTAATTATATATAAAATGTGAAATACATGAAAAAATAACAGAAAATCTAGGGGGTAATATTCAGTTCACTCAAAAGAAGGGAGGAAAGAAAAAAACAAAAGAACAAAAATACAAGGAAAAAGAAAAATAGCAATATGGTAGACATAAATCCAACTTTTTCAATAACTATATTAAATAAAGGAGATTAGGCTATCAGTTAAAAGGCTGAAGACAGGTACCTGAGTGACTCAGTTGGTTAAGCATCCAACTCTGGATTTCAGCTCAGGTCTTGATCTCAGGGTCATGAGTTCAAGCCCTGCATTGAGCTCTGTGTGTGGAGCCTACTTAAAAAAAAAAAAAAAAAAAAGGCAGGAGAGGTCAGACTGATGCAACATCCAGCTATACTCTGTGTATAAGATTCATACTTGAAAGTAAAGTAAAAGAAAAGAAAAAAATTATTCTGTGATTAGTAAGCACAAGAAAGCTGGTGTGACTCTATTAACATTAAAAAAAAGTAGACCTCAATATAAAGAGCATCCCAGAGACATAGAAAAACATTTCATAATGAAAAGTGAAACTTCTCAGAAAGACAGGACAATCAGAAGAACATATTACTTAATAACAGACCTTCAAAATACAGGCAGCAAGCAGGAATCAGAACTAAAAGATAAAACAGACCAGTCACATATACTTATGGATTTTATATAACGTTCTTAATGGTCATCCATGTTGTTGTATGGTAACTAATGATGATCTTAGGACATAAAAGTCATTATTAATAAGAGAAAAAATGATGAATTGTACTAAATGAAATTGAAAACTTCTCAACAAAAGACACTGATAAGAAAATGAAAAGGCAAGGCACAGAGTGGGAAGGAGTACACTTGTTACTTGTATCTTACAAGACTTAGGCACTATATAGGTATATAGCTTTAGATATAGATGCTCCTATAAAGGAATAATAAAAATACAAATGATGTGAAAAATAATTGAGTAGCCACTTCAGAAAAGCATACTTGCAAATATCCAATAAGGAAATAAAAAAATGTTCAAAATCAGCAGTTATGGGGAGATGTCAGTCTCTTATGGAGCAGCTAAAATAAAAAACTGAAAATAGCAAATGTTGACAAGGTTGCAGAACGACTGGAGTTCTTCTACACTGTAGCTGAAAGTGTAAGATGGAAAACCATTTTGGTAAACTGCCTAACATTTACCTATAAAGTTAAATACAATTATTCTATAATTTAGCAATTCTACTCCTAGATATCTCTTCAAGTAAAGAAAACATATATACCCCCAACATATTTGTACAATAATAATATTTAAAGTTGATCTATTCAGAGTAAACAAAGACCAGAAACAACCCAAATGCCTATCGATAGGTTAATGGATATTCAAAGTGTGCTTTAGTCGAACAATGGAGTAGTCATCCGTGTTGCTGTATATGTCTAAGAAACAGAGGTAATAATCAAGAAGGAAAAAACTGATGATGCAAATAAATGGATAAATTTCAAATAATTAACTTGAGCACATGGAATGACACACATAATATATATATGAATATATAAATTCAGAATATTATACATGATATAGAATATGACTATATTATGTATATATGTATGACTTTTTAGAACGGGCAAAATGAAGATAATAGTGATTTAATTCAGATTGGAGGTTGCCTGTAGTTCGGTGATTGATGATACGGCTGCATGAGAACTTCCTGGGATGATAAAAATATTCCCTGTTTTGTTTTGGTTGGTAGTTAAATGGGTATATATTTGTTGAAAATCTTTGAGTGGTAGACTTAAAACAGTCATTTTATTGCATGCCAACTATTCCTTAATAAAGTTTATTTAGAATATAAGATAAAAATTTAGTATTTTGACATTAAATTTGTTAACATAAAACTTTTTACTTAAAAGTTTATTAAAATGTTCCTCTTCTTTATTTTCTTAATGCCAGAGTTCTTCTTAGAGTATATCCTTTAATCAGAGCATCACTTTACATTATATTTTTTCTTTCTGCCATTTCCATGTTGTATACATCTTTATAAAATGCAAGGTATCTCCAGAGGATTTATAATCCAGTGCTGTGCTTTCAAGTGGGGCTACAAACTGAGCCACTAAAACAGATGGTTGTCTGGCTTATTCTTACTGATGTTCAGGGAAGGACATTATATAAATTCCCTTGGTAATGCACTTTTGTGTTTAAACAACCTTAATGTCAATAAGTTGTTTCTTACATCTAACCTGAATCTCTCTTTCTCAAACATAAGTTTCACATGCTTTTGTTTTATCCTCAGTGGAGCAAGAGAACAGATGGCCAGTATCGTCCTTTGAAAAACTATTCATGCACTTAAAGACAGTTTCTAACAAGATCCCTTATTTAATCTTAAATTTAATTATTGCAATTCACATAATGGAAAAGATGGATCTTCTCTCTGGTTCATCTAGTTTAACACCCAAAGCTTATAGCATGGAATTTTATCTTGTAAGGTGTTCAATTAATATAAACTTTTTATGTTGGTAAATACAATAAAAATATTTGATAACTTATGCTTTTCTTGTCAACTTATAGTACATATCCCTATATTAATACCTAAGAGAAACTCAGTAATGAAAGAAGTCTATTTAAATTTGCTTATTTGAATATTTTTAAAAGTTCTCTTCTACCACCTTCTATTTTACTGCAAATCACTAATTAATACTCAGAGAAAACTATATCATGACATTCTACTTTTTTTTTTCTCATTACACTCTCTTAAAAATTAAGAAAGCTATAGTATCTCAAAGCAGTGACAATCACATAGCTATCTAAATATAAAATTTGTATATATCTGAGATGGCCTGCCTTATAGATACATCTATAGAATAGCCATCTTAAGAATAACCAGAAAAGCTCAATAAATATGTAAAAATGATATGTTTCAAATCGTCAGAAAACTTATGTGATACAGAAAACAATCTGGAGCACAGTAAAAAATAACAAGGCATGGGACGCCTGGGTGGCTCAGTCGGTTAAGCATCTGCCTTCCGCTCAGGTCATGATCCCAGGGTCCTGGGATTAAGTCCCACAGCAGGCTCCTTGCTCAGCAGGGAGCCTGCTTTTCTCTCTGCATGCCGCACCCCCTGCTTGTGCCCTCTCTCTCTCTGACAAATAAATAAATAAAATCTTAAAAAAAAAAAATAACAAAGAATAAGGGAAAACAATCCTTTTCCAAACAATAGACAAAATAGACAATACAAAGATACAGAGATAAAGCTAATGGAATTATCAGATTATGACTTCTAAATAAATACAGTTAAATATTTCAGTAATTAAGTGACTAGATAAAAATTTTTGGGTAAATAACTGGAAACTGTTAAAATGAATCCAATACAAATTATAAAATTAAAAAGAAAATCTGAAATTAATAACTTAATCTCTGGATTTAATAGCAGATTAAACTCAGCTCCAGAGAGAGAATTAGCAAAATTACATATAAAAAGATATCTACACTGGTGTTTGGAAAGACAAAGTGATGGGGAATATAGAAAAACTAAGAAATAAAAATATTTTAAAAGTATAATATTCATGCAATTAGATTCCCCAAAGATGAGGATAGGGAGAACGTAGGCACAAGTAAATTGGAAGAGATAACAAATAAGAAATTTTAAATCAATGAAAGGCATTAAGTTATTATTTCAAGAAGCACTATATAATTTAGCAGCATTAAATTATACACACGTAAAAACACACATGCATATAATAACAAGTCATAACATAGTAACCTTCTAAAACCCAAGAAAAGAAATGTAAATCTTAAAAGCAGCCAGAAGAAAAATAGACACTTTATATTTAAAGGAATAAAAATAAGAATTAAAGCTAATTTCTCAGTGTAAAAATGGGAGCCAGCAAAAAATGGGATATTATATTGGAAGTGCCCTAAGGAATAACTGCTAATCTAGAACCAACATCAAGTAAAATTGTATGTCAATAATGAAGACATTTCCAGACAAAGTAAAACAGTAAGAATTTATTTGACAGAATTAAAGGCTCTTCTCCAGACAGAAAAATTATTCCATTTAGAAAGTTTATGATGCAGGAGGAAATGATGAGTAAATATAAAGTGAGGACAATGGTAAATATCATGGCATATCTGATTACTGACTGTATGCAAAAATGATATTTTGGGAGTCTAAGTTATATATAAAATGAATACATAAAACATATATTGGGAAAGAATAAATAAATGTTAAGTTCTAATTAACTCATGCATTGCCCGGGAAGGGAAGAAGTGCCATTTCATATCATATTTTAATAAATGAGGAAAGCCTAGGGTAAACACTTACATAATAGTAAAATGACGTATAATTAATAAGTTAATAGTGAGGAATATAAAATGATTTTTAAAAATAATGAGTCTAAATCTAGTGCAATTCTATTCAACATTCTCATAGGGTGTTTTCTGGAGATAGGCAAATTAATTTCATATTTGCAAGGGAACCAGAGGGTGAAGCCTATCTAAGCTTAGCTAAGATAATACTGAAGGGGTAGAGCAAATACAAAGAGTTACTTAATGTATAAAGTTTTCCAAGGCAACAACTCGCTACAAAAATTATTACGTTTTAAAATTTTAGTGGAATTTATGAATAATATCATTCTTATTTATTTCATTACTATAAATATTGGACTTATTTTCATTTGTATGTTGATACATTTTTAGGTGAAAACTTATTGAACATTAAAATCAAACTGATATAAGCAATGAAGAGATTGTTTGGGATCACGTAACCCTAAGTCCAGAAGTTCAACAGGCTTCAGACTTGGCTAACCCATGGCTGAACTATGTAATCAGACACAGGTTTTTTTCCATCTCTGTGTTCTGCCATGGCTGGTGTCGCCTTTATCACACCTGGCAATGATATTTTAACATTTTCCAATTATACTATTTGTCTTTTTTTTTTTTAAGTTTTTTTTTTTATTTATTTGACAGAGAGAGAGAAAGCAAGAGCAGGAACACAAGCAGGGGGAGTGGGAGAGGGAGGAGCCGGCCTCCCGTTGAGCAAGGAGCCCAATGCGGGGCTCGATCCCAGGACCCTGGGATCACGACCAGAGCCAAAGGCAGACGCTTAACGACTGAGAGACCCAGGTTCTCTCCTCTTCATTTTTATTGTCAATTATATCAGGCAGGGTTCTAACAGAAAACTGATGGTATACTCAAATGAGATAACTGAGGAGTTTAAGAAAAGACCACTTGACAAAAATGTGGACTGTTGAGACAAATCAACAAGAAGTGTTGAAGCACCCTGGGGCTAACAACATCAGGGAGTTGGTGATACTAGCAGATCTGATAGAGAAAGTGATTTCTAGAACATGCATGAAAAGAGGAAGTATAGGAGATGACTGCCTTACAGATGATGTGCCTTTTGTAGAGGGATGTGCTTTACACCAGGTGCTCAAGCAGGCAGGTAGACAGAAGTGTAAATACTTTACCCTCCTCTTCTCATTACTTTCTCAGCTTCTGCTGATTGATGGATCCCATCTGCCAAACCCAAATGTGAAGCTAGAAGTAAGGGATACCTTGATGCAATCTACAGAATTTAGTGTTCTGGGATATGGAAAACGGTAGCGGAAGATGGAAAATGAGTGGAAAGAAGCAAATGGTGAATATCCTGCTATCCCTCATATTTGCTTTTTTAAATTTGTTTTGTTGATTTTCTGTTTTTAAATAAAAAATTAAATTGAGTATAATGTTTCTTTGTGTAATATGTTTCAAATGTCTTTTCTCATTCTACATTTGCATGTCCTTTTGAATGCAGGTAAAATTACGAACTGTGAAACTTTAAACTTTATAGATGCAGGAAATTTTGCATCAACTGCTACATTCTTAGCATCTGGAAGAATTTCTGGGTCATAGTAATTGCTTAATATTTATTGAAAGAATGAATAAATGAATACTTTAGGTTTTCTGCTGTTTGTGTATTATTCTCTTTCTTTTTTCTTCCTTCCTTTCTTTTTATTTACTTATTTACTTATTTATTTATTTTTAGAGAGAGAGAGGGGGGGGGCAGGGGCAGAGGGAGAGGGAGAGAGAGCATCTTAAGCAGGCTCCATGCCCAGCACAGAGCCTGATGCAGGCTCAATCTCACAACCCTGAGATGACCTGAGCTGAAATCAGGAGTCAGACACTTAACTGACAGAGCCACCCCGGCACCCCTGTTTATGTATTATTTTTCATCTTTTCTTATAGTGAGAAATAATAAGAATATCACTGAGTTATTCTATATTTTTATCTAATAACTTAAAATTTTCTTTTTCTTTTTTATATGTTAATCCACCTGGACTTTTATACTGTATGATGTGAAGTAAGGATTCAATTGTGTATATATGTATTTATATGTGATATATATGTGTACGTCAATATATGTCTATATATATATTTATATGTGATAGATATTCAATGTCCACACTCAACATACTGATATGTAATGTGTCTTATATCACACATCATGTGACATATGGCAAATAACCACGTGTGTTTATTTCTCTATATCTGACCTAGTATCTGTCCCATTGATTCATAATTTGTACTTTTGTCAAAATTATATTCAGTTCTATAGTAATTCTCTCTCCTTGGTTAGATATGTTGTATTTTTGACAATTACCTCAGTCTTCCGTATGAACTTTGGAATCATTTTTTCAAGTTCTATAAAAAGCGTGGGGGTATAGCTCAGTGGTAGAGCATTTGACTGCAAGTTCTATAAAAATATCTCACTGATATGTTGATGAGATTGACACTAGATTTATAGATTAACTACAAGAAAAAGGACATCTCTATAATTTTGAATATTCCTAACTAATAGACATGCTATTTGTCCTTTAATAATAGTCTGTAATTTTCAATATTAAGGTCTTGTACAACTTGAGTTTATTCTTTAGTACTTACAAAATTTTTTAACAGCCATCACACTTAATATTGGAATTCACAAGCATCCCAAGTAACCTTGGGAACAATACAAATATGTGCATTGTTATTTTTACTCTTCAATATTGTACTGAATGTCCTAGTCACTGAATAAGGCATATGCCAGATATTAAATTACATATAAATTTTGAAAGGACATTAAAAAATTACGGTTGTGGGCGCCTGGGTGGCTCAGTTGGTTAAGCGACTGCCTTCGGCTCAGGTCATGATCCTGGAGTCCCGGGATCGAGTCCCACATCGGGCTCCCTGCTCGGCAGGGAGTCTGCTTCTCCCTCTGACCCTCTCATGCTCTCTCTGTCTCATTCTCTCTCTCAAATAAATAAATAAAATCTTAAAAAAAAAAATACGGTTGTTTCTAGAAAATATAGTTATTTATATGGAAACTTCAACATAATCTATGAATAACTAGAAATAATAAAACAATTTAATAAGATTGTTGTATAAAAATATTAAAAGTGCTCCCATTAGCAGAGAAAACCAAGTAAAAAAAAGAATAAGGTACAAAAAACCTACTCACAACAGTCTCTTTTATTTATCTTCTAAAATACGATATAATGTGTTTAACAATGGGTAGAATTTTATTGATTTTCTCCTGGGTTAAGAATTTTTGTTCTACAGGGTCACCTGAGTGGCTCAGTCGTTAAGCATCTGCTTTTGGCTCAGGTCATGATCCCAGGGTCCTGGGATCGAGCCCCACAACGGGCTCCCTGCTCTGCGAGAAGCCTGCTTCTCCCTCTTCTACTCCTCCTGCTTGTGTTCCCTCTCTCACTATGTCTCTCTCTGTCAAATAAATAAATAAAATCTTAAAAAAAAGAAAAAGAATTTTTGTTCTACATATAAAATATCTGATACTTATTTCTATTTCAATATTTTATTTTTTTCCTCAGAATTTCTTTTGTTTTTATGTTGTCACCAACTCCTACCTAAGGCTTATTACCTTTACTCTCATTATTTTATGTTGTTGTCATTTCTGCCTGTATTTTTGGAGATAATTTTCATTTTTCCACCCTTATATTAATTCCACTTTCCACCGTCAAGATTCTGTTTTTTTTTTTTATTTCCAATGTAGGTTTTATTTCTGTTATTAGTTGTTTTCTTTTTTGGGGGGAGGGAGTCTTTACAATTATTTTTATTTCACTCTTTGTTCCATTGCTTAAATACTATTTGATCACTTCAAATGTGCTCAGTAGCAAATAGACTTTATTCCCTTAAATATTCCCTTTTTGGATTTTGACTTGTGCTTTTAATCTCAATTTTCCTATTCATATCTTCTATTCTTTTTTGCAGAGAATAATGCCAAACAATTAAAGATTTTTTAATTTATTTTTATTTATTTGTCAGACAATTATAAGGCATATTATTTTCTGTAGTACTTAAACCTACTTCATAGACCTC